>NC_090331.1:27386966-27689997 GCF_035084215.1 Heptranchias perlo
TCCCTTTTATCCCTGCTCTGCTCTCGGTCGCTGGCCCCCCCTCCTTGTTCTCCTGGGCCTCTGCTCCCTCTCCTTTTATCCCTGCTCTGCTCTCGGCCCGCTGGCCCGCTCTCCTTGTTCTCCCGGTCCTCTGCTCCCTCTCCTTTTATCCCTGCTCTGCTCTCGGCCCGCTGGCCCGCTCTCCTTGTTCTCCCGGTCCTCTGCTCCCTCTCCTTTTATCCCCGCTCTGCTCTAGATCACTGGTCCCGCTCCGTGTGCTGTCGGGCCTCCACTCCTGCTCCTTTTATCCCCGCTCTGCTCTCGGTCACTGGTCCCTCTCCTTCTGCTCCCGGGCCTCCGCTCCTGTACCTTTTATCCCCAATAATCACAGTAACCACTAAAAAAACTAACCAATGAACTGTATACTTACTGTCTTATGTTCGGCGCTCCTCCTTGTCTTGTGACATCACTTTTTGACTTTTTCTTGATTTTTGAATCCTCATGTGGCTCCCTTTACGTTCCGCTCAATTTTGGTCAGTAGTTCTTTGGTTTAAATCACTTGGCATCTCATTACCTCTCTGCATTTAATTCCCAAGCTCACCAAATTCCCAATTGAAAGTCCTCACTCTATTAGCAATTCACTGCGTTGGAGCCTCACTGTCTGTCTTTCCCTTTTTTGTCATAACTAACAATCCACGAACTGAATCACATCTTTATTAATCGCACAGTTCAAAGCTACACATTCCTGTAATATCACTAACATGTCATTAATTACTGAGAGAATCAGACTATTCCTATTTTTTATTAAAAGAGAAATTTCAGGTCACAGGCCACAAACCATTAATACCTGTTGACAGCATTGTTTTACATGCTACTGACCCCCACTGTTAAAACTCACAGATGAAAACAACCACCTGGGTGGTGTAATATTTCTTGGTAGTCAGTATGAGTTAGAAGCTTACCGCACTGGGACAGACAAATGATATTATACATATACTTCAAAATTCAAGTCTGCCTCCAAGTGGCCATTTTAAATTTATTTAATGAGGAAATGTTGGTTGCATGTGGATACTTAAATAATCTTTAAACACTGTTTAATGGCATAACATAAATAAAAAGTGCATGCGTCAGTGCAACGAGAGATCATGAGGCCAAATAGTCCTGACATTATTTGCCATGTGAAACAGAATACCTTAACCAGATAAACTGATTAAAGATATAGAAAGAATACAAACAAAAAGCCTAAAATATTCTCAAGAAAGAACTAATTCCTTGTTTTGGTGATTGCAGTATAATTATACAGAGCATCATAATTTATACCCATTTTTAATTGCTTACATCTATTCTCAGGTTTTATTTGTGTCATTAAAGAAAAAAATAATTGTTTTCATTAAATGCTGTTGTTAAAAGTACAACAACGAGGGGGGAAAATGTAAAGTTGCACCTTGTCATTTCTTTAATCTTTCATTGCAGAACCGAAGAATGAACTGTTCCTGTTTTATGGAAAAGGCCGTCCAGGAATCATCAGAGGAATGGATCTGAATACCAAAGCAATTGATGAATATATGATACAAGTAGAAAACCTCGTCAATCCACGAGCTCTTGATTTTCATGCAGAAACAAATTACATCTACTTTGCTGACACAACCAGCTTCTTAATTGGACGGCAGAAAATCGATGGCACAGGGCGAGAGACAATCCTAAAAGATGGTAAGTAAATTGGTATTCTCATGATACTTGTGTATAATGATAGGGTGAGAACTTGATAATTGAGGCTGGTTGATGATGCACATCAATTTTCCTACAATTTGTGCATATTCTTTTCCATATTGTGCACACTATTAAATAGCTATTTTGAAATGTCATAGCATTTTCTATTCTATTGGGACAAGCAAGTGATGTAAGAAAACTTGGAAGCAACTTATTTCTTCTGGTTGCTGCAGGCATTGGGTGAGCTGGGAGATATAGTGCAGGACACAATTTTAACTGTTCCCTCCTTTAAAATTTTATCTTCTCAGCCCATCTAGTGAACTTGTATTCTGGACTACTTCTATAAGAATAAGAGACACTAAATAAAGATATATGGAGGAGATCTGAGACATTATTATTTCATAAATCCACAATGGTTTAAAACTACTAGCTTGGACTTGAGTGATCATATGTTAACAATGGCAAGTCGATTTAATGTGATTCCCTTAACAACCAAATAACAAGGCATGAGAGCTAAGTGTCTCAATAAATAATAATGATGACTGCAGTGGGATCAGTGATCATCTGCAGTGCCAATCAAAGGCAGCACAAATCTGTCTCTTGTTCAATGGCAAGAAGAAAGCATGGTGTCTTAGAGGTTCATTGATGCCGACCCATTATACAGGTGTAAAATGGGCACCTAAGCATCCAATATGTCAGGCAGCGTGCGCAGGCACATCCAGCGCTGGAAGTGCACCACCCATCATATTGGTGTAGGTGTCCAGGGCCCGGGCCTGAAACAGGCTTTAGGCCCTTTGCATATGCAGAAAGGGGGTCAAACACATGTTTGAGGGCCCCTTCCTGAAATTGAGCTGCCCTGAATGCAGCCGGTGCCGGGCCAGCTACATTCAGGATAACCTCCGGTTTCATGTGAGCTACCTATTTCAGACCCCAGGATGGGCTGAAACAAATTTCCACATGCCTAATTATCGATATCCCAGCCCCATCTTTGCTGGAAATTGTGATAGATATTTAGGATTGTGTACCATGCTCCCTAAAAATATAAATATAATTCCAAACATATAGCTAACAATGTGATTACCCTATTGTTGCCTATTGACCATATTTTAATAAATTACACTGAAAAGAATACTGAAGTTACAGTATTAAGGCTATCCAAATATCGAGGTCAGTTTTTTTACTGTCATTACTTTTAGCCTGTTTCCTTCACTTTCCCTCTTTGAGAGAGTGCTGACATATGTTGGGTTGTTCCATGAATGCCAGGAGCCCTCTGGTACTTGTTTTCTTGTGTGATCCGAGACAGTGAGTGTTGGCAAGAAGGTTATCAGGGCCGAGTCCAATCCTGTTCTTATTCGAATACCATACACGACCACTTTCCAGCAAGTGTGTCTGGATAATGATCAGGAGTGGGAATTTATTGTGGGCTGTTATTTTTCCCCATCCTTAATCCAGAGGCACTGAGGACAAATGTAGCAACATACCTAGATCTCCATCTGAGATAGCTAATTCAGCACAGACCAGTTGGAAAATTTTGGACTTTCTAGTCTGTACGGTTCAGCAGCCTACCGAGAATTTCCTTCACTTACTAGTTAATCGGTAAGGCTTTTACATGTCAACCTTGTCTCAGTGGTAGTACTCTTGCCTCTGAGTCAAAAGATTGTAGGTTGAAACCTCAACCCAGAGACTTAAACACATAACCTAGACTGAAACTTCAGTGCTGCACTGTTTGAGGTGCTGCCTTTCAGATGCGATGTTAAACCAATGCCCCATCTGCCCTCTCAGGTGGATGTCAAAGTTTGCAATGCACTATTCGAAGAAGAGCAGGAGAGTTCTTCTGGAGCCCTGCCCAATATTTATCCCTTAACCAACATCATTGAAACAGATTATCTGGTCATTTATCTCATCGCTTTTTGTGGGACCTTGCTGTGCGCAAATTGACTGCTGCGTTTTCCTACATTACAACGGTGACTACATTTCGAAAGTTTTCATTGGCTGTAAAGCACTTCCTAAGGCCATAAAATGAGGAATCACACAAACATATGAATTAGGAGCAGGAGTAGGCCATTCGGCCCCTCGAGCCTGCTCTGCCGTTTGATAAGATCATGTCTGATCTGATTGCGACCTCAACCCTACTTTCCAGTCTACCTACCAGAACCTTTGACTCCCTTGTTAATCAGGAATCCATTTAACTCAGCCTTAAAAATATTCAATGACCCTGCCTCCGTCACTCTCTGGGGAAGGGAGTCCCACAAACTCGCAACCCTCAGAGAAAAAAATTCTCCTCATCTCCGTCTTAAATGGAAGACCCCTTATTTTTAAACTGTAGCCCCAAGATCTAGTCTCTCCCACAAGGGGAAACATCCCCTCAGCATCTACCCCTTCTAGTCCCCTCAAGATCTTAAATGTTTCAATAAAATCACTTCTCATTCTTCTAAACTCCAGTGTATACAGGCCCAACTTGCCCAACCTTGCCTCATAAGATAACCCCCTCATCCCAGGAATCAGTCGAGTGAACCTTCTCTGAACCGCCTCCAAAGCAATTATGTATTTTCTTAAATAAGGAGACCAAAACTGCACACAGTATTCTAGCTGTGGTCTCACAAATGCCCTGTACAACCAATAAAAGAAAGAAAAAAAGTAAACACTTAATTCTACTCACCCCACTGTATCTTTTCCCCTTATTCTTTCCTTTTCCATTTCTCTTTCCGTCCTCTCATTACTTTTGTTAACATTAATTTTTTTATTTGATCTACCTTTTTTGAATCTTATTTTTTGAAGAAACATCATTTTAAACTCTTCATTGCCTCTTACCTCTGAAATCCCAATATCAATTTTGGTGATGAGATAATAAAAATGTTTTTAAAAAGTTCCAAAAGGAGCCTTCCAAACAAAAGATAAAAAGTGATGATTGACATAATTGGGTAATAGATGTGACCAGTCAATCTCCCGCATAATTTTATATATCCTAACACGCACCAAGTCCCATTCACCCATCACCCCTGTGCTCGTTGACCTACATTGGCTCCCAATCCAGTCAAGTCTTGATTTTAAAATTTTTGTTTTCAAATCCCTCCATGGCCTCATCTCTCCCTATCTCTGTTACCTCCTCCAGCCCTACAACCTTCTGAGATCTCTGCGCTCATCCAATTCTAGCCTCTTGCGCAGCCCCGATTTTAATCGCTCCACCATTGGCAGCCATGCCTTCAGCTACACAGGCCCTAAGCTCTGGAATTCCCTCCCTGAACCTTTCCACCTCTCTACCTCTCTCTCCTCTTTTAAGGTGCTCCTTAAAACCAACCTCTTTGACCAAGCTTTTGGTCACCTGACCTAATATCCCGTAATGTGGCTCAGTGTCAAATTTTGTTTGATAACACTCCTGTGGAGCGCCTTGGGATGTTTTACTGCATTAAAGGCGTTATACAATGCATGTTGTTGTTGGGACTACCAACAAATTATTAAACATATCAAATGATAATTTGGTTGTATTCAAGAAAGCGACTCACCATCACCTTCTCAAGGCAATTAGGAATAGGCAATAAATGCTGGCCTCGCCAGCGACGCCCACATCCCATGAACGAATTTTTAAAAAAGCACAAGAAGCAGAAAGAAAAAAGGAAGGATAGTGAATGGCTAAAATAATTAATTGCACCATTCGTTGATTAATATGGAGAGGTACTTTTAAGAACACTTTCAGCTGCAATTTGTTATGATTATTGTGCTAAATACCGTCTAAATTGGTACTTAAATTGATTTAGATGTTTTTTAAACCCTTGGAAGGAACTGTCATGGAATGTTCTGGGAGTATTATAAATTGGTGGATGAACATCTGCTAGTGAAAGTGGACCATTAACCTTTTTAATATTTATTCAAGGCCTAGTTAGAAAGAGTTTGCTGACAGATAGTGATTTGGAAATAGAGATGTACAGTAGATAGAGAAAAAGACAAGAATGGAAAGAATGGTACTTAGCTGAGAGGGACATAATGGCAAGAAAATGTGCAATTATTTCGGGTGTAAATTGAAAAGAAAATATTTGCATTTATATGCATGAAAGGTTAGGAGAAATTTCTTTACTCAAAGGGTTGTTGGAGCATGGAATGCTTTGCCATAGTAAATGGCTGAGGCAGAGATTATTAGATAAATATTTAAAACATAGAAAGATGCAGGGAAGAGTGCCGAGCCCAGTGGGATTAGTTTTCAATTGCCATAGTGAAGAGCTGGCATAAACACAATGGGCTGAATGGCCTCCTTCTTTCCTGTAAACTTCAATGGTTCTGTATAACACCTTATTAATATCTGTCAAAAATGGCTCAAAGTCAATCAGTTAAAGTTAAAACAGTTAATTATTTTCAAGCACAGAAACTGTTGTTAAACAGGCAAATGTGGCAGCCATTTTGCCGATAGCAGGATCGCATAAACAGCAATAGGTTAAGAACATAAGAAATAGGAGCAGAAGTAGGCCATATGGCCCGTCAAGCCTGCTTCACTATTCAATAAGATCTATCTCAAATCCACTTTCCTGCCTGAGCCCCATATCCCTTGATTCCCTTAGCATCCAAAAATCTATCAATCTCAGTCTTGAATATACTCAACAACTCAGTATCCACAGTCCTCTGGGGTAGAGAATTCCAAAGATTCACAACCCTCTGAGTGAAGAAATTCCTCCTCATCTCGGTCCTAAATGGCCACCCCCTTATCCGGAGACTATGCCCCCTAGTTCTAGACTCTCCAGCCAGGGGAAACAGTCTCTCAGCATCTACCCTGTCAAGCCCTCTAAGGATTTTATACGTTTCAATGAGATCACCTCCCATCTTCTAAAATCCAGAGAATAAAGGCCCATTCTACTCAATCTCTCCCCATAGGATAACCCTCTCATCCCAGGAATCAATCTAGTGAACCTTCGTTGCACCCCCTCTAAGGCAAGTATATCCTTCCTTAGGTAAGGAGACCAAAACTGTACTCCAGGTGTGGTCTCACCAGAACCCTATATAATTGCAGCAAGACTTCCTTACTCTTATACTCCATCCCCCCCTTGCAATAAAGGCTAACATATAATTTGCCTTCCTAATTGCTTGTTGTACCTACATGATAACTTTCTGTGATTCGTGTACTAGGACACCCAAATCCCTTTGACTACCAACATTTCTTAGTCTCTCACCTTTTAAAAAATATTCTGCTTTCCTATTCTTCCTAATCAAAGTGGATAATTTCACATTCCCCCACATTGCACTCCATCTGCCACCTTCTCGCTCACTCACTTAACCTGTCTATATCACTTTGCAGCCTCTTTGCGTCCTCCTCACAGCTTACTTTCCCACCTCGCTTTGTATCATCAGCAAACTTGGATACATTACACTCAGTCCCCTCATCTAAGTCATTGATATATATTGTAAACAACAGTGGCCTAAGCACCGATCCCTGCGGCACCCCACTAGTTACAATCTGCCAACCCGAAAATGACCCGTTTATTCCTACTCTCTGTTTTCTGTCGTTAACCAATCCTCAATCCATGCTAATATATTACCCCCAATCCCATGAGCCTGAATCTTGAGTAACAACCTCTTGTGTGGCATCTTATCGAATGCCTTTTTAAAATCCAAATATACTACATCCACTGATTTCCCCCTTATCTATCCTGCTAGTTACATCCTCAAAAAACTCTAACAGGGATGAATGACCAATCTATTTTTTTTTGTGTTGGTTGAGAAAGGAATATTGACCAAAACATGGGAGAACTCGCTGGGGTCTCTTATGTCCACTTGAACCGGCAGACTTGAAGGAAGAGGACAGCTGTATTATGACAAATTTAATTGCAGGAAAGTGGGTGAAGACTAGGATATGCGGCTGTGTTTCTCTCTTTTCCACAGATAGAGCAATATAATTTAAAGGGGCTTACTTCACCCAGAATTAAGTAAATAACATTTTGACAGCAGAGATAAATGTATAGTTTACTCGGTACTTGTTACTTGTATATAAGAGGATTGGGGTTATTTAAAGAGAAGACAGAAGCATTAACTCAGCATGAGGTGTTATTTGCGCCTGCCCAATTTCAATAAAGTCTAGCCCATATTGGGCCTGACACTAGGAGCTTGCTAGAGGGGCAACAGGAAATTGCACATCAGCAGCCCTTAAACGATGCTGTCAAAAGGTGATGGGAACACTTAGAAGAATGTAGCCACTTAAAGGTAAGTGGTGATTATAGGGACAAAAATTGTGTTAGCATTCAAGAAAGCTGTAAATATTTTCGAAACATATTTGGATGTTCACTGCACAGAAGGAAACCATTCGACTGATCATGTCTGTGCTGTTTCTTTGCCAGAACAAGACAAAACTAATTCCACGACCCTATTTTCTACCTATAGTATCTTCCCCCCTTTCAAATGTTTTATACTTTTCCCTTAAAAGATGCAATGGTCTCTGCTTCAACTATTCCCTATATCATGCCATTTCATGCTCTAATAACTCAGCATAAAGAAATTTCTCTTAATCTCTCTCCTGACTCTCTCAGTGATACTTTTAAATTGATGACCCCTCACCACTGACTCCCTAACCACAGCAAATAACCTTCCTGAATTCACCCTACTAAAACCATTCGTAATTTAAAAAAACACTATTAAATCTCTTCTTTTTTCTGCTCCAGTGGAAGAGCTCCTTCTCTCATTACATCAACATCTCCCACATGTATGTTTTAGAAAATACAGGAAAATAGCTAATATATTCCAAAAAAAAATTAATAATGGAACCATTAGTTCAAAACTAGTAAAAAGAAACGTGCCTATTACCTCAACATTGTCCTATTGGGCAGGACTTCCATCTAAACATTGGAAAGTGGAATTGGCTTGTTCATGATCTTCATTTGCATGTTGATTGAAACTCCAACTTAAAGGAGTGGGAGTGACATGGATGTGCAACCCCATTGTAAATATGGCAGAATGAATTTTCAGCGGGGACCATCGGCCACACAGTTTCTCCATTTGCATTCACCTGGATCCTGTTGCCGGTAAATGATACAGCCTGGCTGAAAATTTGCCGTAGTATGTTACTGCAGTGAAATAGAGACATGTGTGCTCAGTTGAGAAACTGTAGACTAAAGGTGGGAATAAAGTAGGGACTGATATATATGTGTATTTTTTTATGAATATACACTGAAGAAGGAAATATGAGGGTGTATTACTCAAAAGAAGGAATGCATTGAAGAGATGGAGGGGGCAATTTTGGTTTCTCTACCACCCTGTTTTCTGACGGGAAAGGGATGGTAGCGAGACCAAAATCACAAAAAAATATACTTACTGGCGTTTTCCCACCCGCTGCCATTTTCAAGCGGGCTTCAAAATAGGCAGCAGGTGCTCCCATCAGAAACAGATGGGAGCCTCATTAGGCCATGCATTTCAGGGTCCTGGAATCTAGATCGGATCCTAATGGTACTTTATTCCTCCAATGTGCGATGCCTCTGAAGTGAAGGTCTGGCCCACTGCCCCTAACGAAAAGAAGACAAGCCAACATCCTTTAAAGGGATTATTGGAGGCTGTGAGGTAATGTGATGTAATGTAAAGTTAATGTAATGGTTGGGGGAAGATAGTTTGGCAGCAGGTTGAACTGAATTGCTCTCCCTGCGCCTCCATAAAAATCCTCCCAATCTTTGACTTACCTGTTTACTGCCCACCCGATGTGCACTCCACTTCAAAATCACCCCAGGAGTTTCTTAACTGGGGAGAAGAATAAAGGGGCAATGGTACCTGAAATGGATTCCTAATTAAGGAGATGGGACAAGAGCTTTTTTTTGTTTGTTTTTCACTTGATCTGCCAAATAGAGGTATAGTGCTTGTAGTTTGCAAATAATGGATTATGAATTATTTAATTCCCCAGATGTTTGCACGGTTGGAGGCTCCTTCTTATAACTGTCAGGAGCTCTGTTGTACTGTTAGTAATATCCTTTCTTCTTGGGTCACGACTCTGACTTCCACTATTGAGCAGTTGGAGAAAGCAATACTTTATTTACATTTTCTCAGTGGAATTCTGGAAGTAATACCTGTCAAGAACAGTAGGGTTATACCCATTACTGCTGTCATGATGTTGACCATGAATGTCATTAATGCTTTCTCAGTGAAAAATGTGAACTATTTTGAACAAACTCATCAAATAGTTTGTTCTCAACTTATGTAACTGAACATAAGCTCAATTCCATGAATTGAGAGCACACATTTTTCTGCAGTTTTCTATTTTCAGCTATAGTCCTCAGCCACCTTTTACAGTATGTATCATTGCAAATGATTCTTACCAGCCTCTAAAACATTTTAGTGTATGGGTCTTGTACTTGTCACTTTGAAGGAGGTAGCTTATTTAAACTTTGCAGATTGCACTGAGGCATGCGCCTCTGAAGTTATTTTAAATTTAAAAGCTGTCACAAAAGCTTTAGCATGATGGCACAATTAAGGTTGCAGTTTCCATAGCATCGTGAATATTGTGCCACCAAATGTCTATTTTTAAAAATGCAGACGAAATAGATGGGAAAAAACTTGTATCCAAAATAACAAAGGGCTCCTTAAAGCCACTTTTTCTTAAAGACTGAAAATAATTGGCTGGGGGAATAAAACAAAAAATAATGCAGGGAATAAGAATGTGGATACCCATTCCTCCCTCCCTTTAAACTCTAAAATGGAAGTAGAAGCATGACAACAAAGTGAATGAACAACAGAGTGAATGAACACATAACTGGTAAAAGACACCTTTTGTAACATTGAAGTGCCAGAATGTTCCTCGCTTTAGTAATGTTACCATTCAATTGTCTTTTGTGCGGTGGCTAGCTTGCTGGCAATCCTACTTTGGCCAATGATTTAAACCTATGTAGGTGCACAATGACTTAAAATACCTATTGAATCAATTAATAAAGGGGCAGGTTTAACGAAACTAAGCCAACTGCCAATTTTCAAAGTGGCCTCAAACTTTATTTGAGCATTCAGTGACAATTGAAGTAGACTAAAATGCTGCAGGCATGAGCTGACTATTAGTTATGTCATTGATGAATCATAATCTTATGTGAGTGCATATTAACTTTGAAGTTTATATCTGCAAAGAGAGAACAGAAGGATCCTCTACAAAGTGGAGGATCATCTTTTTTCAGAGATGTTACACGCCAAAAACAAATCGTTTGCATTATGTTACATGCCAATCTGGAATCATTCTCTTTGATTGTACTGTATTACCTACAGCCCTGAAAGTAATAGCAACCATGAATTTCTGTGTGCTAGGCTTTTTACAGCCACCAGAAGGCAGCTATACAGATACCTCACAATTCACAATCTTCACTTGTATTCAGGAGGCTACATAGGAACAGGAGTAGACCATTCAGCCCCTCAAGCCTGTTCAGCTATTCAATTAGATCATGACTGATCTGAATCTTAACTCCATCGACCCACTTTGATTCCATAAACCCTCAATGCCTTTGCAGTAACAGAGGCACTGCAGATGTAAAAGCTGAAACAGTTAATGTGCAACCAGGTTGTCCTGATCAACCCTGAACCGAATTTCAAACCCCATATTCTATCCATCACCAAGGTTGCTTACCTGCATCTCCGTGACCTTATCTGATTCACACTTTCATTATCAAAGCTGAATTTCTCCAACATCCTCTACATGGACCTCCTGAGTTCTCCTCATTTAAATTCCAACTCTTCCAAAACTCTGCTGCCCACATCCTATCCCATTTGCCAATCACCTCTGTCCTTACTGACCTCCATTGGTTCCCTGTCCCCCAACTTATTGGGTTTAATATTCTTGCTCAAAAATTCTTTCATGAGTTTGCTCCATCCTACTTCTGCAATCTTATCCAGTCCTTTATTACAGTTCCATACCTTTTATCCTCCAATGCTGGCCTCATTTGGTCTAGCTTTCCCTTATCTGCAACTCATTCTCCTGCTTCCAGGACACAGCAGTGCTGAGTCACCTGAGTGCTGCTAAATGCTTAGCTTCAGAAAAAAACACTTGTAGAAACAGCTGATCTTCCAGCAGGGAATAAAACAAATGGAGGGCAATTACCAGTCAATTGAACTATATCTGCCCCATAATTTATTAGGCCTTTGACGAAACAATTATTGATACAAAGTTTACGTGCTGAAAATATTTTCTTGCCTTTCAATAAAAAAAAGATTCCTGCTGAAAATGAAATAGCCCTTACACTACCTATATAAAGAACTTGCATTTATATAGTTTTTTGAAGTGTTTTCACCGTTGTAAAGGAGGAAAATGCAGCAGCCTGTTTTTGTGCACAGCGAGGTGCCAGAAATAGAAATGAGATAAATGACCAGATAATTTGTTTAATTGGTGTAAGCCACATCTCTGGCATTTGGTTTGAACCCATCATCTTCTGATTCAGAGGCAAGAGTGCCACCATTGAGCCAAAGCTAAAACCTATCCAATATACCTAATTCAAGGAGATTTTATTTTGAAATAAAATTACTGAGGCTGCTTCGGGGGTTGATTTTTTTGTTGCAACAAATAAAAATAAACGTTCCAAACTGTCCTCCAGCAGCAACACCTGGACTGCTGGAAGGTAGTGAAATGGACATAGTGCTACCGGCTTTTCCTGTGGGAGCACATCAAGCTGACACTCATTTCCCATTCCCAGCAGTGCAGCTACAGATAACTACAGACCTGTCAATTTAACATTAATTGTGGGGAAGTTGCTCGACTCTATCATCAGAGACAGAGTGATTCAGCACTTAAACAAGTATCAGTTGATCAAAGAGAGTCAGCATAGATTTGTAGCGGGTAGGTCATGTCTGACTAATCTAGTTAAATGTTTTGAGGAGATCGCTAACATGGTGGACAGGGGAGTGTCTATGAATGTTGTCTACATGGACTTCAAAAAGGCATTTGATAAGGGACCTCACAAGAGATTATTGGAAACAATGAGAATTGTTGGTAATTGTTGAGACTATGGAATTGGAGGTAACTTTGTGACATGAGTAGGTAATTGGTTGGGAGTTAAGACACAGAGAGTAGGGATAAAGGGTTTGTTTTTTGATTGGCAGGATGTGACAAGTGGGGTTCCCTAGAGATCTGTACTGGGACCTCAGTTTTTCACCATATATATCAGTGACTTAGATGAAGGAACAGAGAGTTGTGTATCCAAGTTTGCAGATGGCACTAAATTGGGAGGCACAATTTATGGACGCAAATGGGAGCGGATGGGGTCGATTTTCACTGCCTTCACTTAGCATTAAAGGGGCAGTAACAGTCTCAAAATGGAGTTGGTAACCTTACTGTGCCGTTAACACCAGCAATACGAGCAGCTCCATTTTGAAATGGGTGTCCAAAGTGTCTGCCTGTTTCAGGCGATAGGGCCCTTTTAACATGGAAATCGGGGTCCTATAATGTAAACAGTATCCCAGCGGGCTCCAATCAGTTCCACGGGCGATGGCACCGATGATGCCCAGCAAAGGTAAGTTGATCCTATGGACGGAGAGAGCTACAATAAACTGTTTTGGTTGGACATCTTTAATATGAAAATGGAATTGCTAACACTAATATGTTACAGACCGCCAAAACAGAATAAAAGGAAAGACAGTTTGTTCTTTGAAGAGATACAAATGGCATGTGGATACAAGAGGATCATTTAATGGGGAATTTCAACCAACCAAATCTAAATTTCAAATAACCATATGATTCAGAACATAGTGAATGACTGCTTCGTGACCCAATTCATCAGGGAGCATTGACTTGGCAAAAGTATCTAATCCAGATAGTACATAGGAAATGGAAATTATGCTCCCTTGGGGTATAACAAACAAGTTTGACATAATCTAAGATCTAGAAATAACAAGATCCAGGACCAGATAAATTCTTTTAATAGATAAAGGCTAATTTCAAGGAAATGAGGAACCGGATTAAGCAATTTTTTTTTGGGTGGGGGAGAGGGTACAACACTTCAATAGATTTTAAGTGAAACAACTTTCAACACATGATACAGAATGTGTAGCATATGTACTTACCTAGAATCAGCAAGCATGACCCTAAATGAATTGACAATTAATTAGAAGTGAAAAGTAAAATAAGGAAGAAAAATGACCTCTACAAATCCTGCAGGGAAAAGGGGGAAAACATCCACTTGACTACAGGAACATAGAGACATGTGCTAAGAGGAGGGTCTCAGTAGCAAATAGGGACCTGGAGAAAAACCTATCTGCAAATGCAAAGCATGACAGTAAGGAAATCTTCCAAAAGTTTAATAGGCAGCAGAGAAGATGTGAGAATCATAAAATATGGTAACAGAGTGAAACTGAGGATGAACATAATACAGTTAATATACTCAATGATTATTTCCCCCAACTATTCACTTGGAAAAATGTGAACAATATGCGCTCCCTAAATGGCAATAATCCAGTAGAATGAACTACCTTGACATGAATGAAATGGAATTCCTAGATAGGCTAGAAGGGCTCAAAACAAATGAATCCCCAGGGATGGATGGAATTTGTCTGAGTCCTGTGAGATTTTTGAGGCATTGATAATTATTATGAGGGAATAAAATACTTGAGAGTTAGAAAATGCTGGAAAATGACCTTACAACATAGGGAAGGTCATTGATGAGGCACCTGAGGTGATTGGGACGTGAATCCTTTCCTTGGGGAACCCCTGCAGTGATGTCCTGGAGCTGTGAGGACTGTCTTCTAACAACCACAACCATCTTCTTTTGTGTCGAGTGTAACTCCAGTCATTGGAGGATTTTCTCTTACCACCACTGATCTCAGTTTTGCCAGGGCTCCATGGTGTCATATTGAGTCAAATGCTGCCTTTTTATCCAGATTGGGAAAAATATAATAAGGTAAGAATACAATAGGGTAATCATTTTACCTTATTGTATTATCTAGTAATATCTACTAGAAAAATAACAAGGCATGGAAATGCAAGAACTGGAGGAACAAATTCAAAGATTAATTAGGATAATTTTTTGGGTAGGCTTGTAGTAATTAAAGTATTAAAAAAACAAATGGAGCCCTTTAAACATGAGAATGAGACAGTACATGAGGTAAATAGTATGATGGAAACTTGAGTTTTCTTTTCACACTGTAGAAAATAATAGTATTCACATTCTAGTAACTGGAAAGGTAGGATATACATTCAAGCTCATGGAGTTAATGCAGGCAATAAAAATTGAGTATTTAAATGTTTATTGAGCACCACGTTTAATGCATCCAGACACACTTAAGGAAATTAAGATAGAAATAGTGGATGCTCCAACAGAAGTGTTTTATAGCTCATTGAGCACAGGGATTGTATCAGAAGATTGGAAAACAACTTCTAACATTAACAACGTGAAAAAGCTTGCAAGCTTGATCCTGAAATTACATTAGCATACAAATGTTTAACAAGTTCATCTGAAATTCTTCTCTCCACTATTTTAGTGGCGGTGTGAACCCATTTATCTCTGCTAAATAGCAGAAAGGGAAATTTTACTCAAAAGTAGTAAGCTTACATCTGTTGGAATTGCAGTGCGTAATTTCAGGCCCATAGTCTTTCTAGTTTGACATTAATAGTGGAATATATATTGGAGTGAAATTATAAAGGAAAGAATTTAAATGCATTTAAAGAGATTAATGAAAGCTATGTAACGCCTAACAAATATATTCACATGTTTTGAGTATGCAACAGAGTTGACAATAAAGATGGTATCATATGCCTTGATATATATCTTGACTTTCAAGTAACATTTGCTAAGTCTTTAACAAGAGACTCATAGCTAAACTGAAAGCTACAAATTAAAAAGAGATGTTATAAACTGGGTAATTAGACATCAGAAGGGCAATTATTGACCAAGATTACAATTGAGGTTCCTTACAGATTGTATCATGAAACCTATTCATTTTTTTATTTGTTCTCAGAGAGAAGTAAAGGAAGATCTAATGGATATTTTCAAAATTAAGATTTTGAGAGGGTAACAAGGGGGCATAGACAGTCACTGAATTATTTTTGAAATGTAGTCAAGGTTGTTTTGTAGGCAAAGAGAAAGGAGAATATTACAAAATTTGGGAAAAGGCCAGGTAAATAAGTCATTAGGATGCGGCTGCGTGGCCATTATAATCAGCTGACTCAAAGGCCGGTGGCTAGGCCCAGGGTAAAGGCAGGACCAGAGGGGGCGGGGATTCCAGGCTGTCAGTGGCTTGGGAAGGGGAGAGAGAGTCCGAGCAGGGTAGCCTTACACTTCCCTTGTGGGGCCAGGAGGAGCACACCCGACAATGTGGAAAATTGCCCAGGTGTGTCCTGTCCACAAAGAGCAGAGCATATACAACCCGGTTAATTACCATCTTATCAGCCTACTCCCAGTTATCAGCAAAGTGATGGAAGGAGTATTGAACAGTGCTATCAGATGGCACTTACTCACCAACCTGCTCATTCAATAGGTCTTGCCAGGACCACTAGGCTCCAGACCTCATGGACAAAAGAGCTGAATTCTAGAAGTAAAATGAGAATGACTGCCCTAGACATCAAGGCATCATTTGACTGAGTGTGGCACCAAGGAACCCTAGTAAAATCGAAGTCAATGGGGATCAAGGGGAAAACTCTCCAGTGGCTGGAGTCATACCTAGCACAAAGGAAGATGGTTATGGTGGTTGAAGGTCTAACATCTCAGCCCCAGGAAATCACTTCAAGAGTTCCTCAGGGCAGCGTTCTAGGCCAAACTATCTTCAGCTGCTTCACCAATGACCTTCCCTCCATCATAAGGTCAGAAGTGGGGCTGTTCGCTGATACTTCCACAGTATTCAGTTCCATTCGCAATTCCTCAGATAATGAAGCAGTCCATGCCCGCATGCAGCAAGACCTGGACAACATACAGATTTGAGCTGCTATGTGGCAAGTATCTTTCATGCCACACAAATGCCAGGCCTTCTCCAACAAGAGAGAGTCTAACCACTTCCCCATGACATTCAATGGTATTACCATCGCCGAATCTCCCACCATCAATATCCTGGGAGTCACCATTGACCAGAAACTCAATTGGACCAGCCACATAAATGTCAAGGCTACTAGAGTAGATCAGAGGCTGGGTATTCTGCAGCCAGTGGCTCACTTCCTGACTCCCTAAATCCTCTCCACCACTTACAAGGCACAACTCAAGAGTTTCATGGAATACTCTCCACTTGCCTGGATGGGTGTAGCTGCAACCACACTCAAGAAGCTTGACACCATCTAGAACAAAGCAGTCCGCTTGATTGACAGCGAATCCACCACCTTAAACATCTCCTCCCTTCACCACTGCTACACCGTGGCTGCAGTGTGTACCATCTACAAGATGCACTGCAGCAACTCACCAAGGCTTCTTCAATAGCACCTCCCAAACCCGTGACCTCTACCACCTAGAAAGACAAGGGCAGCAGGAATAACATCAACTCTAAGTTCTCCATCATCCTGACCTGGACATATATTGCCATTCCTTCACCTTTGCTGAGCCAATATCCTAGAACTTCCTACCTAACAGCACAGTGGGAGAACCTTCACCATACAATCTGCAGTGGTTCAAGAAGGCGGCTCACCACCACCTTCTCAAGAGCAACTCGTACTGGTCAATAAATGATGGCCTTGCTCGTGACACCCATATCCCAAGAGTGAATTTTTAAAAATGGTTTCAAGAGACAACTAGGCATGGGACAAGCAATCTTTTCCAGTTCTTAAAAAATCCTATGTCCCCAACAACATGAGTGTTTTTAGCATTTTCTGTTTTTATTTCGATGTAAATGGCAGGTTTTTTTTCACACCGCCCCGTGTTTTTTCCTCCAATAAGCAACAGTGCAAAAAAGAACCCCAATACTGCCAATGGCTGGGAACATCCCCGCAGTGCTACCAAGGAACTTAAATCCCACTTCCCAAACCCAGTAATACTAAATATTAACGGGTAGCATTTCGGCTTTGGGCACAATTGGCAAACTGTGCCCAAAATGCACTTGGAATTGCAACAGTTATGTAATGCTTCAAGTTTCCATTAAAATTCTTTTACATAATCACAAATGTAAAATCTTCCAGCGCAATCGGGCAGCGTAATAGAACGTAATCTTTTCTTTTTCTTTCCATTAAAAAGTATTCCTTGATGTATTTAAGAGTGGTAACCCAGTGCAGTTTTATTAATACAGCTGAAAATGGGCATATCAGTAAAAATAAGCATTTTTAATAAGAGTATCCAGTCCTCTACCTATGCGTAACCTGATGTAAAATCACTAAAAATTACTTTAAAAAAATACTGATACTGAAGCACTTAATAGTTATATTGGTGTACACTAGTCAGTTTCTTAGTAAATTAAATTTTTTGATTTGAAGAATTTTTAAAGCGTGCCTTCTAGTGCCTGTGAGCTGAAGAAAATGAGTGCAATTTGAAGAGCTCTCCTTAACCAGCGCAATCGGTGCATCTCGCAATTTCGATCTGGGGAGTGGCCAGTTTTTTGGCGGGGCTTGTTTCAGGCGAATTGAATCTTAAATCAGCGTAAAAGATCGTGGAAAACACGCACGTAAGTGGTTTGGGGCGTAACTCACTTATGTTTAAAATTCCCCGATCTTTTCTACGGGTTTGGCCGATTGTGCTGGAATCTGGGCGCAAAACCAATGGAAACTCTACCCCTAGATATCGAACTCCATGTTGCTTACCATCTTGCTGCCTGTTACCAGCTTTGAACTGAGAGTTAAAAATTATTTGAACAGTGCTAATGAAAACATCAAAGATGTTCTATGCATAGGAAATATAGTCCCAATTTTGAGCTGGGGCGAGAGGTGATCGTGGGTCTGGCGGGACGGGTGGCAGACTCACCTCAATTCGCCTCGGCTCGCCCACATGAGCCCATTTTAACTCCCAAGCGTCACCAACCTTTTTACTTTCAATTTCCAGGTGTGGATAATGTTGAAGGTATTGCTGTGGACTGGATCGGAAATAACTTGTACTGGACAGATGATAGTTACAAGAAGACTATAAGTGTAGCCAGACTGGAGAAGGCTTCTCAGACCAGGAAGACCTTGGTAGAAGGTGAAATGTCACATCCAAGAGCCATAGTTCTGGATCCTTTACATGGGTGAGTGCTTTCTATTTCATGCTTCAGCAAACTCATCCTATTGGAATATTAGTAAACTTGGACTCACAAAGCGCTTTGTGCCTAATAAAAAGACAAATACACATGATACCCCTGGGGGACTGGCATTTAATACAGATTGTACATCCTTATTGCTCAGTAAAAGGCTTTTGCTAACACCATGGACCTACAGGAAATACACTGTAAATCTGCAAATGATCAACTATTATTTCCTGGATTTTTAAGGTCTAATATAAAGTTACCCATAAAATCTGTCATTTCCTTAAACAATCCTTTTACAGGCACAAGATACAATACAAGTAGGAGATATTAAACAGCAATTCCAGTCCACCTGCACAAGTTGAAGTGCAAATTACATACTAGAAGCATTGTAATGTCAGACTGACTGACCAATTGGCCTAGAAATTGGATCACCCGCCAATCAAGGCGCGATCTGCGTGCAGATTACGTCGCACACGCCCAAAGAGGCCGGCAGCAGGACCACGGCAAACTTGACTGCCAACCTTAATTTTCCATTACCAGCAAGCTGTGGATGCCAATCGCAGCCCTGGAGGCAGCCTGCCAGTCACAGGTGGGGAGAAAAGGGGGCACAGCAAGATTGAACAGTTAGTACGCTGGTTGAGGACCTAAGGTGAGTCTGGAAGTTGGGGGGAGAAAGCAATTGCGATGGGGGTAGGCTGTAGCCAGCAACAGCCCACAGTTTTAATGTGAAGCCGGGAGGAGCACTCCACCTTCAGGTAATTATTTTTTTAAAATAGCTTGCCTTTTTTGTTCGGGACTCTTAAAGGACAACTGGTTAGGTTGCATGTTTTTTTAATTCATTCATGGGATGTGGGCGTCGTTGGCTAGGCCAGCATTTATTGCCCATCCCTAATTGCCCTTGAGAAGGTGGGCGTTAGCAGAAAAAGAAGGCTTTCATTCCATGTCTCAACTGGATTTGAACCCAGGTCTCAAGTGCTAACTCACTGCATCTGCAATTTTTGGGATGTCAATTTACAAAAAAGCTTTGCATGTATTGTAAATTGGTGTATTGTATGATAACCTTCATAACAATCATGATAAATGATCGAGATGCTGCTGCTTCCTGACTTTTCAAATTATTTCTTCCCCTCCAGTTTCCTCCCTTCTCTCCTGGAGGTGCCCACTCATGATTGGATATATCTCCATGCCTGAAATGGTGCAGTTGAGGTTTATATCTGAGGTTAGAGCTAAGAAACATTTCATAGAATCATAGAATGGTTACAGCACAGAAGGAGGCCATTCGTCCCATCAAGCCCATGCCGGCTCTTTGTAAGAGCAATCCAGTTAGTCCCATTCCCTCGCTCTTTCCCGTAGCCCTGCAAATTTTTTCCCTTCAAGTATTTATCCAATTCCTTTTTGAAAGCCATGATTGAATCTGCTTCCACTGTCCTTTCAGGCAGCGCATTCCAGATCATAACTACTCGCTGTGTTTTAAAAAAAAAGTTTTTCTCGTATCCTTTGGTTCTTTTGCCTATCACCTTAAATCTGTGTCCTCTGGTTTTCGACCCTTCCGCCAATGGACGCAGTTTCTCTTTAGTTGCTTTATCTAACCCTTCAGGATTTTGAACACTTCTGTCAAATCTCCTCTTAACTTTCTCTGCTCTAAGAAGAACAACCCCAGCTTCTCTCGTCTATTCACGTAACTGAAGTCCCTCATCCCTGGAACCACTCTATTACATCTTTTCTGCACAATCTCTAAGGCCTTCACATCCTTTGTAAAATGCGGTGCCCAGAATTGGACACAGTACTCCAGCTGGGAGATTCGTTAGTGCTGTGTGTGGGTGGGGGCGCGGGTGGTGGTGGTTAAACTAATTTGGTAGGGAAATGGGCACCAGGATGGAGCAATGGAAAGGAGAACCAAGGGGCACAAAGGATTGGGGAGAAAGATAGCACGAAAGCAAGTAATAGTACAGTATTAGGTGGGATCAGACTAAGAGAGAGTACAAGAAAGTCTAAGACTGGTTTGCAGTGAATGTGTGTAAACACACGAAGGGTGGTAAACAAGGTTGGTGAGCTGCAGGCGCAATTGGCCACATGGGAATACGATGTTGTGGTGATAAAGGAGACCAGGCTCAAAAAAGGGCAGGATTGGGTACTAAATATTCCTGGATACAAGGTGTTCAGGAAAGCTAGAGAAGGAAATAAAGGAGGGGCGGTGGCAGTATTGATTAAGGAGAATATTGCAGTACTGGAGAGAGAGGATGTCCTGGAGGGGTAAGGACAGAATCTATTTCGTTAGAGGTTAAGAAATAAAATAGGTGCATTACACTACTGGATGTATTCTTTAGGCCACCAACTAGTGGGAAGGATATTGAAGAGCAAATTTGCAGGGAAATTACAGAGAGGTGCAAAAGCTTTAGAGTAGTGATAACTGGGGACTTCAACTATTCTAATTTGGACTAGGATAACAATAATAATGTAAAGGGCAAAGAGGGGGGAGGAATTTTTGAAATGTGTTCAGGATAACTTGCTTAACCAGTACGTTTCTGGCCCAACGAGGAAGGAGGCATTGTTGGACTTGGTTCTAGGGAATAAGGTGGGCCAAGTGGAGCATGTGTCAGTGGGGGAGCATTTAGGGAGTAGCGATCATAGTATCATAAGGTTTAGAATAGCTATGGAAAAGGACACGGACCACTCTAAAATAAAAGTACTCAATTGGAGGAGGGCCAATTTCAATGGGATGAGAACAGATCTGGCCCAGGTAAATTGGAATCAAAGATTAGGAGGCAAAACTGTAATTGAACAGTGGGTGGCCTTTAAAGCGGAGATGGTTCGGGTACAGTCTAGACACATTCCCACGAGGCAGAAAGGAAGGGTAACTAAAGCCAGAGCTCCCTGGATGACAGAAGAGATAGTGAGTAGGATGAAACTGAAAAAAGGGGCGTATGACAGATGTCAGGTTGATAACACAAATGTGAACCAGGCTGAATATAGAAAGTTCAGAGGGGAAGTGAAAAAGGAAATAAGAGGGGCAAAAAGAGAGTATGAGAAAAGACTGGCGGAAAACATAAAAGGGAATCCAAAAGTCTTCTACAGGCCTGTAAACAGTAAACGGGTAGTAAGAGGAGGGGTGGGGCCGATTGGAGACCATCAAGAAGATCTAATCATGAAGGCAGAGGGGATGGCCGAGGTACTAAATGAGTACATTACATCTGTCTTTACCAAGGAAGAAGATGCTGCCAGAGTTTCAGTAAAGGAAAACATAGTTGAGATACGGGATGGGCTAAAAATTGATAAACAAGAGGTACTTGAAAGGCTAGCTGAACTTAAAGTAGATTAGTCACCCGGTCCAGATAGGATGCATTCTAGATTGCTGAGGGAAGTAAGGGTGGAAATTGAGGAGGTACTGGCCATAATCTTCCAAACATCTGTAGATATGGGGGTGGTGCAGGAGGACTGGGGAATTTCAAATGTTACACCCTTGTTCAAAAGAGGGTGTAAGGATAAACGCAGCAACTATAGGCCAGTCAGTTTAACCTCAGCAGTGGGGAAACTTTTCGAAACGATAATACAGGACAGAACTAACAGTCTCTTGGACGAATGTGGATTGATTAGGGAAAGCCAGCCCAAATTATTAAAGGCAAATCATGTTTAACTAACCTGATAGAGTTTTTTGATGAGGTAACAGAGAGGGTAGATGAGGGCAATGTAGTTGATGTGGTGTATATGGACTTTCAAAAGGCATTTGGGCATTTGATAAAGTGCCACATGGCAGGCTTATCATCAAGATTGCGGCCCATGGAATAAAGGGGGCAGTAGCAACATGGATACAGAATTGGCTAAGGGACTGGAAACAGAGAGTAGTGATGAACAGTTGTTTTTCAGACTGTTTTTCAAGTGTACAGTGGTGTTCCCCAGGGGTCAGTACTGGGAACACTGCTTTTCTTGATATATATTAATGACTTGGACTTGGGTGTACAGGGCACAATTTCAAAATCTGCAGATGATAGAAAACTTGGAAGGGAAGTAAACAGTGAGGAGGATAGTGATAGACTTCAAGAGGATATAGACAGGCTGGTGGGCATGGGCGGACGTGTGGCAGATGAAATTTAACGCAGAAAAATGCAAAGTGATACATTTCGGTAAGAAGAACGAGGAGAGGCAATATAAACTAGAGGGTACAACTCTAAAAGGGGTACAGGAACAGAGAGATCTGGGGGTATTTGTGCACAAATCGTTGAAGATGACAGGGCAGGTTGAGAAAGCGGTTGAAAAAGCATACAGGATCCTGGGCTTTATAAATAGAGGCATAGAGTACAAAAGTATGGAAGTCATTATGAACCTTAATAAAACACTGGTTGAGCCACAACTGGAGTATTGTGTCCAGTTCTGGGAACTGCACTTTCGGAAAGATGTGAAGGCCTTAGAGAGGGTGCAGAAGAGATTTACTAAAATGATTCCAGGGATGAGGGACTTTAGTCGTGTGGATAGACTGGAGAAGCTGGGGTTGTTCTCCTTGGAACAGAGACAGTTGCGAGAAGATTTGATAGAGGTATTCAAAATCATGAAGGGTCTAGACAGAGTAGAAAGAGAGAAACTGTTCCCATTGACGGAAGGGCCAAGAATCAGATTACATAGATTTAAGGTGATTGGCAAAAGAACCAAAGGTGACAGAAGGAAAAATTTTTTTACACAACGATCTGGAATGCACTGCCCGAGGGCCTGGTGGAGGCAGATTCAATCGTGGCCTTCAAAAGGGAACTGGATAAGTACTTAAAAGGAAAAAATTTGTAGGGCTCCGGGAATAGGGCGGGGGAGTGGGATTAGCTGGATTGCTGTTGCGTGGAGCCGGCGCTGACTGGATGGGCCGAATGGCTTCTTTCCGTCCTGTAGCCTTTCTATGATTATTTGAACTGTATCCGAACCAGTCTGATATAAAGGTTCAGCCTAACTTCTTTGCTTTTGTACTCTATTTATAAAGCCCAGAATCCTGTATGCTTTTTTAACTGCTTTCTCAACCTGTCTTGCCACCTTTAAAGATTTGTGCACATATACCTCCAGGTCTCTCTGTTCCTGCACCCCCCACCCCTCCCTGCCCCTTTAGAATTGTACCAATTAGTTTATCTTTCCTCTCCTCATTCTTCCTGCCAAAATGTATAACTTTGCACTTCTATGTGTTAAATTTCATCTGCCATGTGTCCGCCCATTCCACCAGCCTGGTTGAAGAGAGTAGCAAAAGTACACAAAAGGATATACTTGCCTTAGAGGCTGAGACAGGAGAAATTATAATCGAGAATAAGGAAATGGCAGAAACGTTAAACAAATATTTAATATCTGTCTTCACATTAGAAAACATAAAAAACATATTAGAAATAGTGGGGAACCAAGGGGCTAATGAGAGTGAGGAACTTAAAGTAATTAATATCAGTAGAGAAAAAGTACTTGAGAAACTAATGTGACTAAATGCCAATAAGTCCCCTGGACCTGTTGGCCTGCATCCTAGGATTCTAAAAGAGGTGGCTCCAGAGATAGTTGATGCATTGGTTGTGATTGTCCAAAATTCCCCAAATTCTAGAATGATCCCATCAGTTTGGAAGGTAGCAAATGTAACCCTGCTATTCAAGAAAGGAGTGAGAGAGAAAACAGGGAACTACAGGCCAATTACCCTGACATCAGTCGTCGGGAAAATGCTGGAATGCCATCGTGTTTGATAAATTTATTAGAGTTTTTTGAGGATGTAACTAGCAGGGGATAAAGGGGAACCAGTGGATGTGGTATACTTAGATTTTCAAAAGGCATTCGATAAGTTGCCACATAAAAGGTTGTTACGCAAGATCAGGGCTCATGGGGTTGGGGCTAATATATTAGCATGGATAGAGGATTGATTAACGGACACAAAGCAGAGAGTAGGAATAAACAGGTCATATTCAGATTGGCAGGCTATAACTAGTGGAGTGCTGCAAGGATCGGTGCTTGGGCCTCAACTATTTACAATCTATATTAATGACTTGAATGAAGAGACCAAGTGTAAAGTATCCAAGTTTGCTGACAATTCAAAACTAGGTGGGAAAGTAAGCTGTGAGGAGGACCAAAAGTGTCTGTAAAGGGATATAGACAGGTTAAGTGAGTGGGCAAGAAGTTTGCAAATGGAGTATATCGTGGGGAAATGTAAGATTCTTCACTTTGGTAGGAAGAATAGAAAAACAGAATATTTCTTAAGTGGTGAGAAACTAGTAAATGTTGGTGTTCAGAGAGACTTTGGTGTCCTCGTACAAGAAACACAATAACTTAGCATGCAGGTACAGCAAGCAATTAGGAAAGCAAATGGCGTGTTGGCTTTTATTATGAAAGCAAGTAAATCTTATTACAATTGTACAGGGCTTCTTGAGATTTCACCTGGAGTACTGTGTACAGTTTTGATCTCCTTATCTAAGGAAGGATATACTTGCCTTAGAAGCGGTGCAATGAAGGTTCACTGGATTGATTCCTGGAATGAAACAGTTTTCCTATGAGGAGAGATTGAGTAGAATGGGTCTATAGTCTCTGGAGTTTAGAAGAATGAGAAGTGATCTCAATGAACCATATAAGATTCTGAGGGGGCTTAAGAATATAAGAAATAGGAGAAAGAGTAGGCCATACGGCTCTACGAGCATGCTCTGCCATTCAATCAGATCATGGTTGATCTTGACCCTCAACTTCACTTCCTGCCCTAGAGTCCAAAAATATATCTATCTCAGCCTTGAATATACTCAATGACTCAGCATCCACAGCCCTTTGGGGTAGAGCATTCCAAAGATACACAACCCTCTGCATGAAGAAATTCCTCCTCACCTCAGTCTTAAATGGCCAACCCCTTACCCTGCGAGTATGCCCCTTAGTTCCAGACTCTCCAGCCAAGGGAAACAATCTCTCAGCATCTAACCTGTCAAGCCCCCTCAGAATCTTATATGTTTCAATGAGATCACCTCTCATTCTTCTAAACTCCAGAGACTATAGGCCCATTCTACTCAACCTTCCTCATAGGACAACCTTCTCATCCCACAACCAACGGATCAGATCAAAGCTCTGCAGTCCAGTCGTGAATGATGGTGGACAATTAAACAACTAACGGGAGGAGGAGGCTCTGTATACATCCCCATCCTCAATGATGGCAGAGTCCGGCAGAGTCCAGCACGTGAGTGCAAAAGACAAGGCTGAAGCCAGAAGTGCCGAGTGAATGATCCATCTCAGCTTCCTCTGCTATCCCCACCATCACAGAAGGCAGTCATCAGCCAATTTGATTCACTCCACATGATGTCAAGAAACGGCTGAGTGCACTGGATACAACAAAGGCTATGGGCCCCGACAACATCCCGGTTGTAGTGCTGAAGACTTGTGCTGCAAAACTACCCGCGCCTCGAGCCAAACTGTTCTCGTACAGCTACATCACTGGCCTCTACACGACCATGTGGAAAATTGCCCAGGTATGTCCTGTCGATAAAAAGCAGGACAAATCCAATCCGACCAATTACTACCCCATCGGTCCACTCTCAATCATCAGCAAAGTGATGGAAGGTGTCGTCGATAGTGCTATCAAGTGGCACTTACTCACCAATAACCTGCTCACCGATGCTCAGTTTGGGTTCCGCCAGGACCACTCGGCTCCAGACCTCATTACAGCCTTGGTCCAGAGGTGAGGTGAGAGTGACTGCCCTTGACATCAAGGCAGCGTTTGACCGAGTGTGGCACCAAGGAGCCCTAGTAAAATTGAAGTCAATGGGAATCAGGGGGAAACTCTCCAGTGGCTGGAGTCATACCTAGCACAAAGGAAGATGGGAGTGGTTGTTGGAGGCCAATCATCTCAGCCCCAGGACATTGCTGCACGAGTAACTCAGGGCAGTGTCCTAGGCCCAACCATCTTCAGCTGGATGAGTGCAGCTCCAACAACACACAAGAAGCTCGACACCATCCAGGACAAAGGAGCCCGCTTGATTGGTACCCCATCCACTAACCTAAACATTCACACCCTTCATCACCGGTGCACCCTGGCTGCAGTGTGTACCATCCACTGGATGCAGTGCAGCAACTCGCCAAGGCTTTTTCGACAGCACCTCCCAAACCCGCGATCTCTACCACCTAGAAGGACAAGGGCAGCAGGCACATGGGAACAACACCACCTGCACGTTCGCCTCCAAGTCACACACGATCCTGACTTGGAAATATATCGCCGTTCGTTCACCGTGGCTGGGTCAAAATTCTGGAACTCCCTACCGAACAGCACTGTGGAAGAACTTTCACCACATGGACTGCAGCGGTTCAAGAAGGCGGCTCACCACCACTTTCTCAAAGGCAATTAGGGATGGGCAATAAATGCTGGCCTTGCCAGCGATGCCCACATCCCATGAACAAATTTTAAAAAAATAATCTCGTGAACCTTCATTGCACTGCCTCTAAGGCAAGTATATCCTTCTTTAGACAAGGAGAGCAAAACTGTACGCAGTACTCCAGATGAAATCTCACCAAAGCCCTGTACAATTGTAGTCAGACTTCCTTACTCTTGTACTCCAACCCCCTTGCAGTAAAGGCCAACATGCTATTTGCTTTCCTAATTATTTGCTGCACCTGCATGCCAACTTTTTGTGTTTTTTGTATGAGGACACCCAAGTCTATGTGAACACCAACATTTACTAGTTTCTCACATTTAAAATTATTCTGTTTTTCTATTCTTCCTAACAAAGTGAACAGCCTCACATTTTCCCATATTATACTCCATCTGCTACTTTCTTGCCCACACACTTAACCTGTCTATATCCCTTTGCAAACTCTTTGTGTTCTCCTCACAGCTTACTTTCCCATCTAGGCTCGATTGGGTAGATGCTGAGAGGTTGTTTCCTCTGGCTGGAGAGTCTAGAACTAAGGGGCATAGTCTCAGGATAAGGGATTGGCCATTTAAAACTGAGATGAGGAGGAATTTCTTCACTCAGATGGTGGTGAATCTTTGGAATTCTCTAACCCAGATGCTGTGGATGCTCAGTCGTTGAGTATATTCAAGACTGAGATAGATAGATTTTTGGACTCTAGGGGAATCAAAGGATATGGGGAACGGGCAGGAATGTGGAGTTCAGGTTGAAGATCAGCCATGATTCTTATTGCAGGCTCAAAGGGCCGTATAGCCTACTCCTGCTCCTATTTCTTATGTTCTTATGTTCTGTTGAAGTCTATTACTATCCACCTCACTGTTTACTACACTTCCAAGTTTTGTGTCATCTGCAAATTTTGAAATTGTGCCCTGTACACCCAAGTCCAAGTCATTAATATATATCAAAAGAAGCAGTGGTCCTAGTACTGACCCCTGGGGAATACCACTCCTTCCTCCAATTTGAAAAACAACCGTTCACCACTGCTCTCTGCTTCCTGTCACTTGGCCAATTTCATATCCATGCTGCCACTGCCCCCTTTTTTTCCCATGGGCTTCAATTTTGCTGACAAGGCTGTTGTGCGGAACTTTGTCAAACGCCTTTTGAAAATCCATATACACAACATCAACTGCATTGCCCTCATCAACCCTCGATGTTAGCTCATCAAAAATCTCAACCAATTTACTTAATCATGATTCGCCTTTTAAGAAATCTGTGCTGGCTTTCCTTTATTAATCCACAATTGTTCAAGTGACTATTAATATTGTCCCGGATTATCATTTCTTAAAGTTTCCCCACCACCAAGGTTAAATTGACTGGCCTGTAGTTGCCAGGTTTATCCTTACACCCTTTTTTGAACAATTTGCAATTCTCCAGTCCTCTGGCACCACCCCCATTTCTAAAGAGGATTGGAAGATTATGGCCAGTACCTCCGCAATTCCCACCCTTACTTCCCTCAGCAACCTAAGATGCCTCCCATCCGGACCAGGTGACTCATCTACTTTAAGTACAGCCAGCCTTTCTAGCACCGACTCTTAATCAATTTTTAGCCCATCCAGTATCTTAACTACCTCCTCTTTTACTGGTGACTTTAGCAGCATCTTCTTCCTTGGTAAAGTACTCACTTGGTACCTCAGCCATGCCCTCTGTCTCCATGTGTAGATCTCCTTTTTGATCCCTTATCAGCCCCACCCTTCCTCTTACTACACGTTTACTATTTAAATGCCGATAGAAGACTTTTGGATTCCCTATTATGTTAAACGCCAGTCTATTCTCATACTCTCTCTTTGCCCCTCTTATTTCCTTTTTCGCTTCTTGTTGGAAATATGCTATTATTAATGTTATCAAGGATTGTTAATCCTTCCTAACAATAACTTCCACAATGATTCGGGCCCGAGTGTGACCAAACATGCAAGCTTTATGATAGACACAAGAACAACATTCTAATGCGGTTATACCAAACAACAAATATTTATATAACAATGTTATATAATACAATTATATCAAATACACAAGGATGGTACAACCTGTCCCAAGGAAGTTTTAAGCTGATCAATCCTAGTATTGTAGGGTGTGTGGGCTTCTGTCACCCCAAAAGTTGCTTCTAACTTTAGTGGGACATTGCCTCAGTTTATACATCTTTTTGAAGTATATTTGCTTCTGGTAGCTTAACGATATTAGTCCCATGATGTCGTCCATCCCGGGCACCCCCTCCCCCCCCCCCCCACCCAGGGTGCCCATTGTTCCAGATATCTTTATCCATTCTATGGTGTTAACTGTTGTCCATTCTATCTATCTTATGGGGGAAGAACATATCCTTATCTTTCTGTGCATTTTGATTGTTCGGATGCAGACATTTAAGGTGTCTCATCCTGTATGTGCCAATGACAAAAGTTACCTAATTAAATGAACAAAGATCCTGCATAACAGAATTAGTCTGTGTCCAGGTCCTGAGTCTTTGATTACGCCTCAGGACGTTTTGTTATCTGTTTCTGACAATTTGGTCTTCAATGTGTCTATTCACCGTTTTATTGTCTTTGCAATATTCTTCATTACTTTGCCTGATGTGAGGCATATCATTTTGTGTGGGATGCTGGCTCCCTTTGTATTCTCACGGATGCAATGTCTGCCCACAGCCTCGCTTTGCAGGATGGGATACATGACTATGACTTGGCCTAGAAACCGTATTTCTTACACTTCTCCTCTGTGCTTTCTATATTCAGCCTGGTTCTCACTTGTGTTATCAACCTGACATTTGTCATACGTCCCCTTTATCTGCTTCATCTTACTGTCTATCTCTTTCATCCCTTTGATTCCAATTTACCCGGGCCAGATCCGTTCTCAACCCACTGAAATTGACCCTCCTCCAATTAAGTATTTTTACTCCGAATTGCTTCTTGTCCTTTTCCATAACTAATCTAAACCTTGTGATACTATGATCACTGTTCCTTAAATGTTCAAATGTTCCCCCATTGACACTTGCTCCACTTGACCCACTTCATTACCCAGAACTAGATCCAGCAATGCCTCCTTTCTCATTGGGCCGGAAACATACTGATGAAAGTTCTCCTGAACACATTTCAGAAATTCCTCCCCTTCTTTGCCCTTTACACTATCACTGTCCCAGTCTATATTCAGATAGTTGAAGTCCCCCATTATCAATAGTCTATTGTTCTTTCGCCTCTCTGTAATTTCCCTGCAAATTTGCTCCTCTATGTACTTCCCACTGGTGGCCTATAGAACACACCCACTAGTTAATGGCTCCTGTAAAGTTTCTTAACTCTAACCAAATAGATTTTGTCCTTGACCCCTCAAGGACATCCTCTCTCTCCAGCACTGCAATATTCTCCTTAATCAATACTGCCACTCCCCCTCTTTTTCTTTCCTTTCTTTCCTGAACACCTTGTATCCAGGAATTTGTTGGAGTTGGATAGAGTAGATGGAACTTTATATTTCAAACAAAAGTGCTATTGATAATTTTATTGCCAAAGTAAATTATCATTGTGCTTTATTCTGCCAGATATCACAGGCACCCTCTTCTACCTCATCCAAGTGGCAGTTCTTTGTGAACCTAAGAAGTGACTGTCAGCAGGCTGTTTGACTCTGGGGGCTCAGCCTGGACTTGATCTCATCTGACATCCACACATGTAGTCTTTCCAACAGGAGCCACTGCATAGATGGCAGGTGTGAGACTTCCATAGCTCAGGATCCCCATGGCCAATTATAACACCCCTACTTCTGACCAGGATGAAAAATCAGTTAACTCAGCACAGACTTAATATGGGTTCTTATAGTCCAAGGGGGTCATTTTCATTTTCGTCACCTGGCTGAGCAGATCACCTGCCCTGTATAGAACCTGCCCGGTTTTCGTTCCGTTGAATTTAATGGGTAGGCTCAACAAGTGTGTGCAACCAGTACCGCCCAGACGGCAAAGTTGAAAATTACCCCCAAATATGTGTCAGTACCACAATAAATGGTGCATTTACCAACTGAGCCACTGGGGGTAAATTTTCTTCACTTTATTGGCCGTTTTATTACACATAATTAGTTTCTAGTTTTGAATGCAGTATTGATCAGGACAGGACCTGGAGTAAAACAGAAAGTGCAAATTTCTTCCACTTTGTTTTAGAACTGAATCAACAATGAAGACATAAAAAGTAACTCACTGGGGACAACCAGCCCTCCCATGAGACATTTTGGGTGCATACACAGTCTGGTCAATCTATAGAACTTTGATTGCTTCATTTAACAACATTTATTAAAATTAACTGTTGTCCTCTAAGATACTATTTCCAAATGATTTTGCTCACCATTGCATCGAGCACTGCCACAGAAAGTGGCTGATTCCAGGTTTTATTAGTGGCCTTCTATTAAATATACTCTAGGTTACTTTGACCCAAGTATTCCCCTTGATGCACTGGCACTTAATGCCAGTAAGGGTAATTCCATTTAATGTTAGTGACAAAAAAAGTATTTATACCAGCCTTGTAATTTTACAGCTCATCCTGTGCTGTTAGTAGAGTACTGGGCTTGGCAGAATACCTGGGAGGATTGGGATTCTTGAGAATCAGTCCCCAAATGTTGTTCTTACAAGTGCAAATGCCATAACAGACATAAATCCAGCCACAGGCAGGGTTTATCACTGTTTTTATCTATTTATTTATATGCCAAGAAATAATTTCTGATCTGCAATATGTCAGGAGTGTTGTTTTTTTTGTGTGTGAAGCTGTTTTTGAAGGAAGAAGCTTCAGCAACAAAATGAAAATACTTAACTCTTGAGTAGAATGGGAACACCAACGGCACACAATGACTGAATGGCACTCACGACTTGTCCCTAATTCTCTGAAGAGTGATTTCCACCTTATTGTTGCTAGATAAAGCTTCCTTCAAGTTTCCATATTATTCCCTGCATATGGCCAAAGATTCCACAGGATAGGTTTTTCTGCATTCATCCTTTCGACATTATCGAAGTCTTGAGGCCTCACTGTGTGGCTGATCCAGATCTTGGTTGCTATCTGTAGATTTTCTTTCATGAACATTGAAGTCAAAAGAAAATCACCCATGTAACTGCATAACTAACCACCATTTTTATATCAGCAGGACTTCTTCAGTGATGCCATCACATTGTCAGTGTTTCATGAGCTGTAGAAAATCAACTGAGATTGCATAGTTTGTAAACGGAAATGAAAAACTTTGAAGGGATTTCACCTCATTGGACTACAAGGGGGGAAAAATTTTTGATAGGGCCTATTATTGGGCGGGGGTAGTGCGATCCGCTATTACCCCGCGCCCAATGGCCCCTGCGCAGGCAGGACAAGGCTTTCGTGAGGCCTGAGGACTTACCTTCAAGCAATGTTCCAAATCAGCGTTGACACGGGGATTCAATACAATTCGCACTTTCCACCCACAGGGGAAGCCCCAGTCTCTTAAAAGCAGGCTGTTTCTTAAAAATCTCTTAAAGATAGCTGGAGCTGTTATTTGCTGAAAATAAAAGTCTACTGTCTGCACGGAGTCTGAATGGAGATCAGACATTGCACAGATAGCAGCTCCCGTCCCTATGATTACAAACTGATGAGTTATGTTAAAACATTGAACAAAGGTTGTGCACCATTAAATCCCAGATCTCCAATCTGCATGCCAGACCTCACCAATCTGCCGATCTGAGTTTGTACCAGGCCTGCGAGAGTGCATGCACCGAGGTTCTCTGCTGATGCACAAGAGGCCTTGGTGCAAGAGGTGAACAGAAGGAGGGGCATCCTATATGCGCAAGGGGTGGAGGGGGGTGGGGGGCAAGAGGCCCTCCAGACATATACCCAAAAGGCAGAGGGAGATAGCGGGGGAAAAAGTCAATGCCAGGCACACAGCATCATGAACATGAATGCAGTGCAGGAACAAGTTCCATGCTTTGACATGAGTGGTCAAGGTGAGTGAGGTCAACTGTCAAGTGACGTCTCCTACCATCTACACCACTAGCTGCATCCACTGCCCAACGCACTACATCCCCCATCACCCACATACCAACAAACTCTTTCCATCAATACTCAACTCTTCCAACCAGACGCTTCCTCTCACCCTGACACATTGCCACTGTTGCAAGCCGCCCACCCACAACTCACAGGCCAAACACACTGGCAGCTATTCAACCATGACAGGAACATTACCCAGACACATGGCCCGGTTTCTTGCAGGAGAAGGTGGCGCATATCAGGAGGCAGCAAGTGGCACTTGAATTTAGCCCCTCGAGATCATGGTGGACCTGTGACCTAACTCCATAAACCCACCTTAGTCCCATATCCCTTAATAACCTTGGTTCACAGAAATCTATCAATCTCAGACGTAGAAATCACAATTGAGCTAGCATCAAGTGCCATTTGCAGAAGAGCGTTCCAAATTTCTCCCACCCTATGCACGTACAAGCATTTCCTAACTTCACTCCTGGACGTCCTAGCTCTAAATGTTAGTCTATGTCCCCTAGTCCTAGTATTCAAGTATAGGAGACCTCCAAAAACAATTACAAATGTCTTGGCAGCCAGAAGCAATAATCCAGCCACGAACCTATGAATTCTGCATGGTCCCTTTAAATAGCGCTGGTGGGGGTCCTCCAGGCACTGTAAGACATGATCAGATGGCCGGGGTTAAGACGGTGCGTTCAGTTGAGTGTTAAGTCCCAAAATGGTGTCCATCACTTTAAATCAGCATTGTATCCATTTTCTCCTTTATTTACATGCTACCGGCGTTCGGTATTTGTGCATGTGCTAACTCTTATACCAAGATGGCATTCAGCGCACGTCACACTGGAAACATGCGTGCGCAGCCAAGACGCCATCTTGGATGTTGAAGGGGCCATGAAGCGCCGAAACAATGGGCACTACACGGTCCAATTTAGCGCCCCAAATAAATATTTTTAAGAGTGAAATTTGATTTCCATCTGATCCAGCCAAACCAGCGAAGTTCATCCATGTTCTTAGGCTGTTTTCCAGCCTAAAGTGACAGCCGAGCAAATAAACTAAATGTGAACTGCTTTAGCTGTACAAATGTGATACATTTACATATCTCAGTTGGAATTTGTATTTCTCAAAACACTCTATAGAAGTGGAAATGTAGCTAAAGCTGGAGGGTCACAGTTACACTTGATGTATCTTTTCTCCATCATAGAACATAGGAGCAGTAGTCAGCCATTCAGCCCCTCAAGCCTGTTCATCAATTAATTAGATGACTGCTGATCTGTATCTCAACTTAATGTACCCACCTTTAACCAATATCAACAACAACAACTTGCATAGCACCTTTAACGCAGTAAAAGTCCCAAGGCACTTCACAGGAGCGTTATCAAACAATATTTGACACCAAGCCACATAAGGAGATATTAGGAAAGGGCTTGGTCAAAGAGGTAGGTTTTAAGGCTTGTCTTGAAGGAGAAGCGAGGGGTAGAGAGGTTAAGGGAGGGAATTCTAGAGCTTAGGGCCGAGGTAGAACCAGATTTAGTTAACGGCTTAACTGTACGCGAACATCTATCCAATAGCGATCATAACATGATTGAGTTCAATGTAGTGTTTGAAAGGGAAAAAAGTGAGTCAGCTGCTAAGATTCTAGACTTGGGAAAGGCCGACTTCAATGGGATGAGACAGAGACTCTCCACAGTAAACTGGGCAAATCTGTTAATGGGTAAAATGACTGATGATCAGTGGGAAATGTTTAAAGAAACATTTAACGTGATACAGAATCGGTTTATACCCCTGAGGGGCAAGAACTGTACTTGCCAAAAAAAACAGCCATGGACAACTAAAGAGGTAAGGGACAGTATAAGACATAAGGAAAGGGCATACAAAAAGGCAAAAAATGGCACAGATCCCGGCGAATGGGAAAGATACAAAGATCAACAAAGGGCCACAAAACAGATAGTAAGAGCTACAAAAAGAGAGTATGAAAAGAAACTTGCAAGGGATATCAAAACCAATACGAAGAACTTTTATAGTTACATTAGGAAAAAGAGGGTGGTCAGGAGCAGTGTTGGCCCTTTAAAAACTGAAAGTGGGGATATTGTCATTGACAATGGGGAAATGGCGGACATGTTGAAAGATTACTTTGCATCAGTATTTACAGTAGAAAAAGAGGATAGCATGCCGGAAATCCCAAGAAAACGAATATTGAATCGGGGACAGGGACTCGATAAAATTAATATAAGAAAAGCAACAATAATGAAGAAAATCATAGCACTAAAGAGTGACAAATCCCCAGGACCAGATGGTTTCCATCCCAGGGTTTTAAAGGAAGTAGGTGAGCACATTGCAGATGCCCTAACTATAATCTTTCAAAGTTCTCTGGATTCAGGAACTGTCCCTCTGGATTGGAAAATTGCACATGTCACTCTGCTTTTTAAGAAAGGAGAGAGAGGGAAACTGGGGAATTATAGACCAGTTAGCCTAACATCTGTTGTGGAGAAAATGCTGGAGTCTATAATTAAGGATAGGGTGACTGAACACCTTGAGAATTTTCAGTTAATCAGAGAGAGCCAGCATGGATTTGTGAAAGGTAGGTCATGCCTGACAAACCTGATTGAATTTTTTGAAGAGGTGACTAAAGTAGTGGACAGGGGAATGGCAATGGATGTTATTTATATGGACTTCCAGAAGGCATGTGATAAGGTCCCACATAAGAGGCTGTTAGCTAAGATAGAAGCCCATGGAATCGAGGGAAAAGTACGGACTTGGTTAGGAAGTTGGCTGAGTGAAAGGCGACAGAGAGTAGGGATAATGGGTAGGTACTCACATTGGCAGGATGTGACTAGTGGAGTCCCGCAGGGATCTGTCTTGGGGCCTCAATTATTCACAATATTTATTAATGACTTAGATGAAGGCATAGAAAGTCTCATACATAAGTTGGCCAATGACATAAAGATTGGTGGCATTGTAAGCAGTGTAGATGAAAACATAAAATTACAAAGCGATATTGATAGATTAGGTGAATGGGCAAAACTGTGGCAAATGGAATTCAGTGTAGACATATGTGAGGTCATCCACTTTGGATCAAGAAAGGGTAGAACAGGGTACTTTCTAAATGGTAAAAAGTTAAGAACAGTGGATGTCCAAAGGGACTTAGGGGTTCAGGTACATAGATCATTGAAGTGTCATGAACAGGTGCAGAAAATAATCAATAAGTCTAATGGAATGCTGGCCTTTATACCTAGAGGACTAGAGTACAAGGGGGCAGAAGTTATGCTGCAGCTATACAAAACCCTGGTTAGACCGCACCTGGAGTACTGTGAGCAGTTCTGGGCACCGCACCTTCGGAAGGACATATTGGCTTTGGAGGGAGTGCAGCGTAGGTTTACTAGAATGATACCCGAACTTCAAGGGTTAAGTTACGAGGAGAGATTACACAAATTGGGGTTGTATTCTCTGGAGTTTCGAAGGTTATGGGGTGATCTCTTCGAAGTTTATAAGATATTAAGGGGAACAGATAGGGTGGATAGAGAGAAACTATTTCCGCTGGTTGGGGATTCTAGGAGTAGTGGGCACAGTCGAAAAATTAGAGCCAGACCTTTCAGGAGCGAGATTAGAAAACATTTCGACACTCAAAGGGTGGTAGAAATCCGGAACTCTCTTCCGCAAACGGCAATTGATACTAGCTCAATAGCTAAATTTAAATCTGAGATAGACAGCTTTTTGGCAATCAAAGTTATTAAGGGATATGGGCCAAAGGTGGGTATATGGAGTTAGATCACAGATAAGCCATGATCTTATCAAATAGCAGAGCAGGCACGAGCGGCTGAATGGCCTACTCCTGTTCCTATGTTCCTATGTAGCTGAAGGCATGGCCGCCAATGGTGGAGTGATTAAAATTGGGGATGCACAAGAGGCAAGCCAAGGGATTACCAACATGCCAGGGGATCAACTCTGGTTCAATGAGGAGTGTAGAAGAGCAAGCCAGGAGCAGCACCAGGTGTACCTAAAAATGAGGTGCCAACCTGGTGAAGCTACAACTCAGGACCACATGCATGCTAAACAGCAGAAGCAACATGCTACAGACAGAGCTAAGCGATTCCACAACCAACGGATCAGATCAAAGCTCTGCAGTCCTGCCATATTCAGTCGTGAATGGTGGTAGACAATTAAACAACTAACAGGAGGAGGAGGCTCTGCAAACATCCCCATTCTCAATGATGGCGGAGTCCAGCACGTGAGTGCAAAAGACAAGGCTGAAGCGCTTGCAACCATCTTCAGCCAGAAGTGCCGAGTGGATCATCCATCTTGGCCTCCTCCTGATAGCCCCACCATCACAGAAGCCAGTCTTCAGCCAATTCGGTTCACTCCACGTGATATTAAGAAACGGCTGAGTGCACTGGATACAGCAAAGGCTATGGGCCCCGACAACATCCCGGCTGTAGTGCAGAAGACTTGTGCTCCAGAACTAACCGCGCCTCTAGCCAAGCTGTTCCAGTACAGCTACAACACTGGCATCTTCCAGACAATGTGGAAAATTGCCCAGGTATGTCCTGTCCACAAAAAGCAGGACAAATCCAATCCAACCAATTATCGCCCCATCAATCGACTCTTAATCATCAGCAAAGTGATGGAAGGTGTCGTCAACAGTGCTATCAAGCAGCACTTACTCACCAATAACCTGCTCACCGATGCTCAGTTTGGGTTCTGCCAGGATCACTCGGCTCCAGACCTCATTACAGCCTTGGTCCAAACATGGACAAAAGAGCTGAATTCCAGAGGCGAGGTGAGAGTGACTGCCCTTGACATCAAGGCAGCATTTGACCAAGTGTGGCACCAAGGAGCCCTAGTAAAATTGAAGTCAATGGGTATCAGGGGGAAAAATCTCCAATGGGTGGAGTCATACCTAGCACAAAGGAAGATGGCAGTGATTGTTGGACGCCAATCATCTCAGCCCCAGGACATTGCTGCAGGAGTTCCTCAGGGCAGTGTCCTAGGCAGAACCATCTTCAGCTGCTTCATCAATGACCTTCCCTCCATCATAAGGTCAGAAATGGGGATGTTCGCTGATGATTGCACAGTGTTCAGTTCCATTTGCAACCACTCAGATAATGAAGCAGTCCGTGCCCGCATGCAGCAAGACCTGGACAACATCCAGGCTTGGGCAAGTAACATTCATTCCAGATAAGTGCCAGGCAATGACTATCTCCAACAAGAGAGTGTCTAACCACCTCCCCATGACATTCAACGGCATTACCATCGCCGAATCCCCCACCATCAACATTCTGGGATTGCCTTTGACCAGAAACTTAACTGGACCAGCCATATAAATACTGTGGCTACCAGAGCAGGTCAGAGGCTCGGTGTTCTGTTGCGAGTGACTCACCTCCTGACTCCCCAAAGCCTTTCCACCATCTACAAGGAACAAGTCAGGACTGTGATGGAATACTCTCCACTTGCCTGGAGAGTGCAGCTCCAACAATACTCAAGAAGCTCGACACCATCCAAGATAAAGCAGCCCGCTTGATTGGCACCCCATCCACCACCCTAAACATTCACTCCCTTCACCACCGGTGCACAGTGGCAGCAGTGTGTACCACAGGATGCACTGCAGCAACTCGCCAAGGCTTCTTCAACAGCACCTCCCAAACCCGCGACCTCTACCACCTAGAAGGACAAGAGCAGCAGGCACATGGGAACAGTACCACCTGCACGTAACTCTCCAAGTCACACACCATCCCGACTTGGAAATATATCGCCGTTCCTTCATCGTCGCTAGATCAAAATCCTGGAACTCCCTTCCTAACATCACTGTTGGAGAACCTTCACCACACGGACTGTAGCGGTTCCAGTAGGCGGCTCATCACCACCTTCTCAAGGGTAATTAGGGATGGGCAATAAATCTTTGCTTCGCCAGCAATGTCCACATCCCATGAACGAATAATAAAAGAAGAATTGGAGGATTCTCCTTGATACTCTTACCAAATCTGTCGATCTCAGTCTTGAAAATGTCAATTGACCCAGCATCCACAGCTTTTTGGGGAGAGAGTTCCATATTTCCACTACTCTCTGGGGGGAAAAGGTTATTCCTGATTTGATTCCTGAATGGCCGAGCACTAATTTTAAGAACGTGCCCCCTTGTTCTGGATTCCCCCACCAGAGGAAATAGCTTCTCTGTATCTACTCTATAGAATCCCTTAATCATTTTAAGCACCTCAATTGGATCACCCCTCAACCTTCTAAACTCAAGGAATACAACCCAAGTTTATGTAACCTGACCTCATAATTTAACCGTTTTAGCTCCGGTATCATTCTGGTGAATCTGCAGTACCCCTTCCAAAACTAATATATTTTTCCTGACATTTTGGGCCCAAAACTGAACGCAGTAGTCCAGATGGGGTCTGACCAGGCCTCTGTACAACTGAAGCACCATTTCCTCATTTTTGAATTCTAATTTCTTTGAGATAAAGGCCAACATCCAATTAGCCCTTTTGATTACTTTTATACCTGTGCCGTAGCTTTTAGTGATTTGTACACATGGACACCTAAATCCCTTTGCTCCTCCACAGCTCCTGGTCTCTTACCATTCAGAAAATATTCTGATTTCTCTTTCTCAGATTCAAAGTGGAATACCTCACACTTCCCCACATTGAACGGCATGTCCCATAATTTTGCCCAATCACTTAATCGGTCTATGTCTCTTTGCAACTTCTTGTTCCCATCCATCCAATTTGCTATGACTTCTAATTTAGTGTCATCTGCAAACTTAAATATATAACTTTCTATTTCTTCATCCAAGTCTTTAATATATATTGTGAAAAGCTGAGACCCCAGTACAGAGAACACCATTTGTCACATCCTGACAATCAGAGACTGAGCCCTTTATCCCTACTCTCTGTCTCATCCCTCCCAACCAATTACTGACCCATGTCACAAGGTTACCTTCAATTCCATGCGCTTTCATTTTGGCTAATAGTCTCTTGTGCGGGACCTTATCAAATGCCTTCAAGAAGTTAGACAACGTCCATAGACCTGTCCACCATGCTAGTAACTTCCTCAAAAAATTCAACTGGATTAGTCAGATATGACGTACTCTTCACAAATCTATGCTGACTCTCTTCGATCAGCTGATAATTGTCCAAGTGCTCAGTTACTCTGTCTCTGATAATAGAATCCAGTAACTTCCCCATAATTGATGTTAAACTGACAGGTCTGTAGTTACCTGATTTCTCCCTCCCTCCCTTCTCCTCAAATAATGGAGCAACATTTGCAATTTTCCAATCCAAAGGCACAATTCCTGCATCTAGAGAGCTTCAGAAAATTATGACTAATGCATCTGCAATTTCCTCCCCTATATCTTTTAATACACTGTGGTGGAAACCATCAGGTCCTGGAGAATTGTCTATCTTAATCCCATTACTTTCACCATTACTATTTCTTTGCTTTTATTAAATCCACCCCTTAACTTATTTAGATTCCCCTGTACCACTGTTTTTTTGTCCTCTTCCTCCACTGTGAAAACGGATACAAAGTACTTGTTTAACAAGTCTAAGAACACAAGAACATAAGAAATAGGAGCCAGAGTAGGCCATATGAGCCCTCAAGCCTGCTCCACCATTCAATCAGATCATGGCTGATCTTCAACCTCAACTCCACTTTCCTGCCCGATCCCCATATCCCTTGGTTCCCCTTGAGTCCAAAAATCTATCGATCTCAGCCTTGAATATACTGAACGACTCAGCATTCACAGCCGTCTGGGGTAGAGAATTCCTAAGATTCACAGCCCTCTGAGTGAAGAAATTCCTCCTCATCTCTGTCTTAAATGGCCAACCCCTTATCCTATGACTATGACTCTAGTTCTAGATTCTCCAGCCAGGGGAAACAACCTCTCAGCATTTACCCTGTCAAGCCCCCTTGGAATCTTATATGTTTCAATGAGATCACCTCTCATTCTTCTAAACTCCAGCGATTATAGGACCATTCTACTCAACCTCTCCTCATAGGACAACTCTCTCATCCCAGGAATTAATTTAGTGAACCTTCGTTGCACTGCCTCTAAGGCAAGTATATCCTTCTTTAGATAAGGCGATCAAAACTGTACGCAGTACTACATGTGAGGTCTCACCAAAGCCCTATGCAATTGTAGTAAGACTTCCTTACTCTTGTACTCCAACCTCCTTGCAATAAAGGCCAACATGCCATTTGCTTTCCTAATTGCCTGCTGTCCCTGCATGCAGCAGGCAATTAGGAAATGTTTTGTGTTTCTTGTACAAGGACACCCAAGTCTCTATGGACACCAACAATTAATAGCTTCTCACCATTTAAAAAATATTCTGTTTTTCTATTCTTCCTACCAAAGTGAATAACCTCACATTTCCCCACATTGTACTCCATCTGCCACCTTCTTGCTGTCACTTAACCTGTCTATATCCCTTTACAGACTCTTTGTATCCTCCTCACAGCTTACTTTCCCACTTAGCTTTTTATCGGCAGCAAACCTGGGTACATTACACTCGGTCCCTTCATCCAAGTGATTAATATAGATTGTAAATAGCTGAGGCCCAAGCACTGATCCTTGCAGCACCCCACGAGTTACAACCTGCCAACCTGAAAATGACCTGTTTATCCCTCCTCTCTGTTCTCTGCCCGTTAACCAATCCTCTATCCATGCTAACCCCATGAGCCCTTATCTTGCATAACCACCTTTTTTGTGGCACCCTATCGAATGCCTTTTGAAAATCCAAATAGACTACATCCACTAAAGGGCTCCCCTTTATCTACAATGCTAGTTACATCCTCAAAATACACTAATAAATTTGCCAACACAATTCCCCTTTCATAAAACCATGTTTGCCATTTCATTATTACCCTTAAGCTTGCAATGTGTCCCAAGCCCATGTTACTACCAATAAAAGTTCATGCATTCATCTCCGTGTATACATCTTTCCATTTGAGAGCAATATCTTCAATGTGGTTTCATTTACCAGCCAGTCCTTACTCAGAAAATTGAAACCTAAAGTGTCATACCAAGACATGGTACCCTTTCAATGGGAATTGTTTTTCTTGTCACCTACATTCAGCTCTTTTTCTTCTTGTTGTTTAAAAATAACTTGATGTATAGTTTTTGGAATCTCATTTGCTCATCCTGCATTTTTCAAGGTTATGTTTTTTTGAAGTGTGTGCATCTTCTTGACTTCAGTCATCAATTGTACTATTCTCACTGCCGTCAGGGCTTCCTGTATAAGGCACAGTCTGGATGACAATGCACATTTCCACCTCTTGTGGGTTATACGTCCGCGTTTTGAGTTTTTTATCCACCTGATTACATTTTTAATTATTGCTCTCTCTTTTGACAGTTTTTTTTCGATTGACACATTGTAGGGCCTCTGTGTTTTACTCAAATTAAATCACCAAATGACACCAGGCTACATAATTGATCAGCACTGAAAGACATAACTAAGTTATGATTTCTCAATTCATAAATATTTAATTTTTTTAATAAGCCACACATTTACCAAAACGGCATAATTTAATTGAACATCTATTTCAAAAAAAGATAATCCCAGTTACTTAGAGTCCATTTTGTGGGGGGCCTAAAGCTGCATTGTTGGCCAACAAATGTGGTGTTATAATGCTACGTGCTTTATGCTGGAGCTTTTTGTTGTATTCAGCTGACAGGCTCTGTGATGTGTGGAGTACAGAATTTTTTTTCAGTCAAACGAGCCATTAGAAAATTACTTCACACATCAACAAATAAATATGCAGTGTTTACTTTTCCAAAAATGCCAGGGAGACAGAAAACAGAGTTGTGTTTGAAACTAATGAAAGGGATCTTGAGGTAAAGTCTATGTGTCCTCCTCATTCATTGTAATTAGATGTCATAATTCTTTTTGGCATTGCTGCTTTGGACCTCCATTATGCAATACGTTTTCTCTCAGTATTTCATCAGAACAGATAATTGAAGATGGATGAGTTACTAAATAAAATCAATTTCTTCTCCAGTTGTCCCATGGGTATGTCAGCTAAGTAATCAAATTCTACTTGTCAGTATATATTAGATACAGCAATACCTGCTTTTAGCTGACTTTTACCCCAAAAATGATTATAATCAAACGAAGAAGGATTCCCAATCATAAGTGTTTACAGTTACTTGTTTTCATGAATAATGTAGATGTATTATTTTCTCGATCAGTTAATTTTTATGAAAAAGCAGCATTCCCCACTAAACACTCGATTCAGTGTAAATTAGTGAATGGAGAATATATAGCCCTAGTAACTGCAAGTCTCTCAGGAATACCCTATCAGAATAGATCTATTTCAAATTTTTTTGATGTATTTTCAGTAATGTAAGAAATAAATTGTTCGAAATCATCAAATGGAATTTATTTTTTCTCTTACTAATGATTAATTTACTTCCATAGAATATTCTTAAGCTTCAATTCATATTGTGTCTCTGTCTTTATATCTAACACACTGGTGTAAATGAGGCATGTTGAATAATCTTGCTTTACAGTATATCTTTAATACAGTATGAGTAACAGGAAAGCAGCTCCCAAGTGGGAGCACCTGCTGTGCAATGCTGTTTTTTGCGCCAATTGCCTATTTATATCCACTGGAAACCAATGCCTGATTTACATACATTAGATATGTAAGAAAAGCATGACCGTGCCACAAAATATGCCACTATACCTTCCTCAATGGTTGGTACGGTCTTTAAATGCCAATAATCACTAAACAACTTTACTAATTTGTACATATGGACCACAGTGTTCTTTTCTGGTCCTGCACATTGCTGCAGGTGAGCTTGAAAAGTTTCAACCTCACCGGCAAGTCAGATTCTGTTTATGTTTCTGTCAGGGGTAGTATTTCTTCCAGAAGTGCTTATAGAAATGGCATGTCCAAAATACCAACCTGGGCCAAGGCACAACTGGGACGGATCTTTGGTGAAGTGAGTGGAAAATGGGGCAGAACCAGGTTGTGCCTGGATTCCATGCTTTTTCTTTTAGTACCAGCCATTTTTCAGTAAGAGGGATCATGGATGGATCCTCCATTCCCTGCCCATGTCAACAGGAAATGTTGGGAGGAGTTCTGGGTTACCCCGGAAATTCCATCCTGTAAACTTTTAAAAGTCCTCAGTGGAACTCTTGCACGATTGATAATTATATCTACCATGTTAGCAACTAAATCAAAAGTCACGCCAGTAAGAATGTGTAAACAATAGCATCATGGTGCATTATTTCATTGCAACAACATGACACATACTGAATTACGTGGAATTGAGTCGGCTTTTTGTGAGCTGAGACAATATTCCGTCAGCAGATCACTGTCTTAGATGTGATCAGGACTATTTTGGATTTGGTGGCTTTATATCAGAATTTTACCACTATAACTTCATCATTAACAGCATAAGTGCAATGCAAAAGCCCTGATGAAATACAGCAACTGATTAAAGTCCAGAGTGATTTCAAAATTGGTGCATGAAATCTATGGTAGGACTTCACACCCACCCCTGCTGTTGAAGCAAGTTCATGCAGGGTGTAGCTGAACCAAACAAACCAGGAAGGCCCCAAATTTGATCCCTGGTCTGTGCTGAGTTAGACAAACTCAGTCAGAGTAGGGCACTTCAATTGGCCTAGTGAGCCAGGGTTAGGGAGGAAAGAATCAGCCAGATGTGATCCTGATCTTGGTCCAGTAACCCCTGCTGGAAATGTGAACATCAGGTAAGGATAGAAACAGAATTAGCTATGATAAACCCTGTGGTTAAATAGTGTACTAACAATAGCTTTCAATTCTCACACGTGAATAATGGCCACTTGAACAAGGAACTCCAGGGAATTCAATGTCCAAAAAAACCACTTCAGTGAAGCAGTAAATGCCTTCAGGAGAGGAAAAATATGAACCAATGATTACTTTGAAAAGTTTTTTTTTAAACAGAATATAATTAGTCACTCATGATTAATTGCCTCCCACAAAGCATCCTTAAGCTTCAGCCCACAGACTTTAAATATTTACATCCAAAAGATATAAAGATTGTATAAATCTTATATACAATAGATAATTGTATAAAGAAGGTACGTTGAATAATGTTACATGGTGGCACATTTATTGTGCGGTACCAACAGCAAGAAAGTGGTTCCCAAAGGGATACAAGGGTGCTGCTGTCAATGCTGCCAGGCCCTTTACAGTCCCTCAGGAGCCAGCACCTGATTCGCACACATGATGCATGTAAGGAGAGAACTGTGATGCTTTGCCGGAGGCTGCATGGAGGAGATACTGAGCCCAGCAGTATCATGAAAATTTCAAGCTGAATTTACTTAGCATGCTTCAGCAAGTTTTATTATCAATTCAGCTTGCTCATACTGTCTGGGACAATGAGTCCTCTAATCCAGTTATCAGTATTGGCCATTTAAGTGCAAAAAATATATATTTTTCACAGAACCAACAAATATTTGCAGGAAATGGCTATTAAATCATAGCTCTTTTTAAATGTTGGATTTTTAAGAAGAAGACTGATGGTCAAACATTCTTTATAAGAAATACAATTTCCAGAATATCTCTTTCTTTAATATCAGACAGTTTAATTCGTTCATTTGAAATGTTTCGTAAATTGAAGTGAAAACATAGATAATTTGTTAATTGTACTAAAAAATGTTTTTTTTTTATCTTTAGCAAGTTTCAAACGATGGCCAATGAAGGAATAACATACTTGAAAGTGTGCAAAAGTGTAATCAAGTAATTAATTAGTTTTGAACTTGGGAGTATGCTTGGGAGGTACACTATCTTGTACATGTGTCCTTTCTAAGGAAGGATATACTTGCCTTAGAGCCGGTGTAACAAAGGTTCACTCGATTAATTCCTGGGATGAGAGGGTTGTCCTATGAAGAGAGGTTGAGTAGAATGGGCCTATACTCTCAGGAGTTTAGAAAAAGGAGAGGTGATCTCATTGAAACATATAAGATTCTGACATGGCTTGATAGGGTAGATGCTGAGAGGATGTTTCCCCTGGCTGGAGAGTCTAGAACTAGGGGACATAGATGCAGGATAAGGGGTCGACCATTTAAAACTGAGATGAGGAGGAATTTCTTCACTCAGAGGGTTGTAAATCATTGGAATTCTCTACAACAAAGGGCTGTGGATGCTGAGTCATTGAATATATTCAAGGCTGAGATCGATAGATTTTTGGACTCTAGGGGAATCAAGGGATGTGGGGATCGGGCAGGAAAGTGGAGTTGAGGTTGAAGATCAGCCATGATCTGATTGAATGGCAGAGCAGGCTCGAGGGGACGTGTGGCCTACTCCTGCTCCTATTTCTTATGTTCTTATATTTCTGCACATTATGTAACATATATCATGCACATCATATCATATGTTGTGTTATACACTATCTAGAATTGCAGATAAATATGTAAAAATTATAACTGTTGCTGTAGATCACACACTCAGTTAATAATAACTCTGTCCCTTTTAGGTAATATGGAAAAAGAACAGTTTATTGAAGATTTCAGATATCGCAGTACAAAGATTTTATTAAATATAATTTATTGTGTTTAATGCTGACAAAAAATCTAATGTGTTACTTCATTTTGTGCAGCTGGATGTACTGGACAGATTGGGAAGAGGAAGAGATAGACAACATGACAGGAAGAATTGAGAAAGCATGGATGGATGGTTCCAATCGACAGATCTTTGTGACGTCAATGATGCTATGGCCCAATGGTTTAACCCTTGACTATACCACTGGACTATTATATTGGTGTGATGCATACTATGATCACATTGAAAGAATCTTTTTAAATGGTACAGATAGAATGGTGAGTGCGCTCTTGTTATTTCTGTGAACCTTTGCAAATAATTATGTAATTCATAGCACTTTGACTGAAACATAATAGGATTTTACAATAAAGCAAACAATGAATACATACTTCAAAAATAAATTCCACCTCGGGCCCCCAAAATAAAACAAGCCATGGTAACAGGAACTCAGTGATGTAGTTATTTAACAGATGCTAGTATTTTCTAAGGGATTCTGCACCAGCTGAATTCTGACAAATGAAAAGGACAGGCCAGTTATATATAAACAGTAGGGCCTAGAAATTCAGCGGCGTAGCGCCCATTTTTCGGATGCTAAATTGCCTTCTAAACCTCCAATATCGTGGGCAGGAATTGCACGCTCATTACGAGCCAGAAGTGCGCCATCCACCATATTGGTAATCGCCAAAAAAATCAGAGTGCAGAAACAGGCATTAATTCCTTTGTATATGCAAATAAGGGGCTTAAACCCTGTTTCAGGTCCTCACTGCAAGATTGGTTCGCCCCAAGGCAACTGGCGCCAATGCCAGTGCTACCTGCACTTAGGAAAACCAGGCCTACATGTGGCCCTATAGGCGGTCCGTAAAGGGACTGCGTAGTAGATCGCAACCAACAAAGTAAGTTTTTAAAATATACTTACCTGAATGTGGAGCCGAGAGGAGCAGGAGAGCTCCTACTGACACCATGTTCAAAGAAAGCGAGCCGCTGTCCCCCCTCCGATTTCTGCCACTTCACCTCAATCAACGCCACTCCCCACTGCCCCCCCTGATCGTCACCACTTCCCCCCCTGGCCACTGATCTCCCCCCACCCCCCCACCCCCCTGGCTACCAATCGCCCCACTAGCCACCACTACCTCTCGACTCGGTTGCTCCCCTTCCTCATTTACCTAAGGGCGGCTGCTAGCGTTGCAGCGGCCCGATCTTCAAACAAGCCTCGCTGTCAAGGTGCCTTTTGCTCTCCGCAGCTCGCTGGCTGGTGGAAATGAGGCCTGAGGCCCAATATCGGGGCGACTCGGGCCTCATCATTCAAGCACATGGATTTGAACCCTGCCCACCCAAAAGTTGCATGCTTGTATTTTTAGGTGTTTAGTCTGTTATGTTCCGTAAACAAAATATATAATCACTGCCAGATTTTGTGTGCATATATAATAACGATAAAAGTTTCCGTTCAAAACTTTAGGGACAGTAATTATATTTTTTGCCAAATGCACTTGAAATAGCTTTGTTCAGAGAGTGATTCTCAGAGCTATATAATAAATCACTGATCATTTATTTTCTTATCAAGTTCTGTTCAGTTTGAATGTTATTTATATTTTCATTTATGCTTTTACAAATGTAACAGATAGTATATGGTGGCAAGGAAGTGAATCACCCCTTTGGATTGTCACATTACGGAAAATTTATTTTCTGGACTGAATATACAAATGGAACCATTTTTCAATTGGACTTGATAACAAAAAATGTTTCACTGCTCCGGAGAGAAAGACCACCGTTGTTTGGACTGAGGATCTATGATGTGCAGCAACAACGACAGCTACAAGGTACTGTACACGCATGATGCTGAAACAAGATAATCTCTTCATTTAATTGGGCAAAACGCTTAAAAAAATGTACAGATAAGGTAGATGTTATTTTGCAAATCCAGCTACTCGTTATTTCTTGTTATGAGAAGCTTAAATAGGACAGCTGAACAAAACAATAGCAATAACATTAATCCATCATGATTTATAAATCCTATTAAAATGCAAAACAACACAGTATACACGGAGTAAGAAATCTCTTGTGGGTTTGCTGTGATCTATGTGACACTTCCCAGGAGTTTCTGAGCAGTCATTTATGAATGGACAGAATCATGACTGATATGTGATATCTGAGCAATTTTCTCTACAAACACACACCACAAGCTTTATTTTCCATTTGTACCTTGTCCTCACTCAGATTACCTCCAAAAAATTGTGGCAAATTGAAAATGGCAACATAGTGCAGCCTTAATATACAGAGAGAACCGTTCCTGGAGAAAAATGAAACTTCAAAGACTGTAGGGGTGCATGTTCATACCCTGCTGCTTTAAGTATGAAGACATCAAACACTGGACAGATCATTCTGTTAATATATATCAAAGTTGTGATTAACAGTGAACTTGAAGGGAAAAGCATCAAAGTAAACTGGTTGTAACCATTTATACAAACAGGTTCAAAAATGACCAAAACACCATACCAGCTAGAGACATGACGTTGTTAAATACCAATGTATTAGGAAAATAAATATATCCTTCACATGTAGATGTATCCATGTTTTTATTGAAATTGTGGATTTTGCTGTAGGAAAATTCTGTAGGATAACAATATATATTGATGTTAAGGCCTGCTTTGGTGCTAATGAAGCCTGTTGAAGAATTCACGATTGACACTGGTAAATCTAAAACTGTGTCTCTTTAGGATATTTCTATAAACATCAGCATTGGTTATAACCAAATAATATTTCCCTTCTGTTCATGTATGTGTGAAAATATTAACAGACTACATTCAAGTATGTCAGTACTTTATATATAGTGATTTATGAATGATCTAATAATATATCATTATTTTAGCTTAGAAATGCATTATCCTCGAATGAGAAGCCAGATAGCCTCAAGATAGGGAAGGTGGACCTAAGGTCAAGTGTATTCACGAGGTCTCATGAAGTATCTCAGAATGTGCAGGGAATGTTGTTGGATTGATTAGAAGCTGGGATGGGTAAGTTTATAGGCAAGATTGTATCTCCTTTCTAAAGTGTTGCATTTTTAGATGTTTATTATGTTGTAAATTTTATTTTAAGAGGAATATAATAGTGGGCAAGGACAAATCATGATAGTTGTATTTTTGGAAATTATTTTTGCTGTGGCTAGAATATTTTTTGATAGAATATAATTGGGGAGAAAATTAAAAATTGAGAAAGATTTTGTGCGACATGATTGGTGAATAATGAAAACCATTAGTGGCAATGACTTCAACCATCACATGCCCCTGCACTCTGGAAGTCTCTTCTAAAACCGTCGGTCTAAATTGGGCCATGTAGCGCCTGTTGTGTAGGCGCTACGCGGACTCCTAAGGACCCAAATGGCATCCGGAACGTACGCACACACTTCTAGCGTGACGTATACCGGATGCTATATTGGTAAAGGCGTTTGCGCTCGCGCAGATAATGAATGCCAGCACCATGTCAAGTAGAATATGTGGTAGATCAGTGTGCAATGCTGATTTAAAGGGCCAGATGTGATTTAGGAACTCAACACTCCAGCCAACGCATAGTCTTAACCTCGCTCAGCTGGACAGGTCTTAAATAGCATGGAAGACCCCCCCCCTCTACCAGCACTATTTAAAGGGATCATGCAGGAATTACAGGTTCGTTGCTGGATTATTGCTTCTGGATACTGATGCATTTGTACCTGTTTTTGGAGGTCTCCTTGAATACTAGAACTAGGGGAACTAGCCTACAAATTAGAGCCAGGACTTTCAGGAGTGAAGTTCGGAAACGCTTCGACATACAAAGGGTGGTAGAAGTTTGGAACGCTCTTCCGCAAATGGCAGTTGATGCTAGCTCAATTGTTAATTTTACATCTGAGCTTGATAGATTTTTGTTAACCAAAGGTATTATGGGATATGGGGCTAAGGTGGGTATATGGAGTTAGGTCACAGATCAACCATGATCTCAGTGAATGGCAGAACAGGCTTGAGGAGCTAATTGGCCTACTCCTGTTCCTATCTGCCTATGTTCGTATAATAAAATGTCAATACTCTAAACAGAGTGGGCTGGCGAGCTGACAGGGAACAGCAAGGGCACCAGGGGAGTGGCAGGTATGGGACAGGAATGCTGTCATCCTGAGAGAGACAGCAGGTTCATGTTCCATGGAGCCACTGCCACTTGCTGCCTCCTGTTCTGCACCACCTTCTCCTGCAAGAAAGCGGGACATGTGTCGGTGAGTGTCCTGTAAGATGTTTGGGTGATGTGGCTGTCATAATTGAATAGCTGCCAGTGTGTGTGACCTGTGAGTTGTGGACGTATGGCTTGCAACACTGGTAATGTGTGAGAGTGAGAGAAAGCATCTGATTGGAAGAGTTGAGTACTGATTGAAAGAGTTTGTTGGTATGTGGGTGATTGGGGGGTCTAGCGCGTGGAGCAGTGGATGCGGCTAATGGTGCATTCGATAGGAGATACCACTTGACCTCACTCACCTTGACCACTCACGTCAAAGCATTGAACTTCTTCCTGCATTGCATCCATGTTCGCAATGCTATGCGCCTGGCATTGACATTGTCCCTTACTGCCCCCCACTGCCTCGGGAGCATATGTCTGGAGGGCTTCTTGCCCCCACCGTGGATATAGGATGCCTCTCCTTCTGTCCACCTCTTGCACCAAGGCCTCTGGTGCATCATCAGAGAACCTTGTTGCACTCTCTCTCGCGGGGGGGGGGGGGAAACTCAGATCGGCAGATTGGTTGGGTCTGGCATGCAGATTGGAGGATGTGGGATTTAGTTGTGCACAATCTTTATTCAATGTTTTAAAGTAACTCAACAATTTGTAAATGTAGGGATGGGACCCGCATCTGTGTTTTCTCTCTCTTTGGCAGTCCCTCAGGATCGAGGATGACTTGCTTCCACTCCAGGAGGGTGGGTTCTGCGGTGGCTGAATAGTCCAATCCTGGAGCCACAGAATCTGCAACAGGTGGGGCAGGTAGTGTTTAATAAGGTGGATGGGTGAGACACTCTGGATTCTGCGCGCTCTTTCCGCTGCTTACGCTTGGCCTCGATACTGGGGATGTTAGCCTGGGACAAAACGCTCAAGTTAGTTCGCCTATCCTGCTAGTGGATTTGTAGGATTTTGCGGTTGGTGATATCTCTCCAGGGATTTGAGGTGTCTGCTGTACATTGTCCATTGTCCATGTTTCTGATGCGTACAGGCGGGCGGGGACCACAGCTGCTCTGTAGACCATGAGCTTGGTGCTGGATTTCCACCCACCATCTGTTCTTTGTTGCACCTCGGCCTTCAGTTGCCTGTAGTCTTGTTTCCTCTCGCTTGAGTTTTGGTGGAGCTGCCAATTCAGGAATGCCTTGCATTTGCAGTCTAGGAGATCCTGGATCTCCTGATCGTTCTCGTCGAACCAGTCTTGGTGTTTCCTGGTCGAGAGACCAAGCATCTCCTCGCAAGTGCTGACTACGGTGGCCTTGAGGACAGACCAGACGCTGTGGGCATCTACTGCTCTGGTTCGTTGGTCGTCGCCAGGTTGGTTGTAAGGCCACGGCTGTGTAGGTCTTTCTTCTCAGGGTCTTTGAGTCCAGCGACATTAAGTCTCCTGCGGCAGAGTTTTTTCTGCCGCTGCCGGTTTGGGGCCGAGTTGATGGAAATGGTAGAGCGGATTAGTCGGTGGTCAGTCCAGCAGTCGTCGGCTCCAGTCATGGCGCGGGTGATGCGGACATCTTTGCGGTCCCTCGCTCGGATGATGATGTCGTCTATTAGGTGCCAATGCTTAGAGCAGGGGTGTTGCCATGAGGCCTTGTACTTGTCCCTCTCGCAGAGCAGGGTGTTGGTTATGACGAGGTCATGTTCTAGGCATTTCATCAGGAGGACTCCAATGGGGTTTGCTTTCCCTACGTCTTCCTTGCCTAACACGCCTTTCCAAAGGTTTACTTCCCCCCCCCGACTCTGGCACTGAAGTCGCCGAGGAGAATCAGCTTGTCTCCCTTTGGGATACGGGACAGCGATTGGTCAAGGCTAGAGTAGAATGCCTCTTTTATCTTGTCCATTGCGTCTAGGGTTGGGGCGTAGGCACTGATGACTGTGGTGTGCTGCTTCTGGGCCAGGGTGAGCCGTAGGGTCATGAGGCATTCGTTTACCCCACGGGGGGATTCGTTGAGACGTCCAACCAATTTGTTTTTAACGGCAAAGCTGACCCCATAGAGACGGCGTTGTTCTTCTGGTTTGCCTTTCCAGAAGAAGGTGTATCCGCCGCCTTGTTCTTTAAGCTGGCCTTCTCCTGCCAGCCGTGTCTCGTTAAGGGCGGCGATGTGGATGTCGTAGTGCCGGAGTTCCCGGGCTATGATGGCAGTGCGACGTTCAGGTCTGTCGCTGTTGGGATTGTCCATAACGGTCCTGGCGTTCCAGGTCCCGAAATTCATTTGGGTGGGTAGGGTGGGATTGGGGTGGAAGATGCCTGCGCGTGGATTCTTTTAACGTGGGGTGGTCGTTGCACACCAACCACCACACGGTCCCAGCGGAGCGAGGTCTTCCCCAATGGCAGGGAAATCCAAGACGATTGGAGACCAGGCTCTGCTGTAGGACGGGGACGAACAAACACTCATCGTCCACCAATCCACTGAAGCAGCGGGAGTGGCGAGGAAGGAGCGGTAGCAGTGAGGACCCAACCTGGGCGAGGCCAGGCGGCAACGCGGGGCCTACAAAAGGCCCAGAGGGAGCCGGGAGCAGCAGAAGTGGCGAGGGAGGAGCGGCAGTAGCCAGGACCCAACCTGGGCAAGGCCGGGTTAAAAATATGAATTAAATAAAACACAATAACACAATAATCTTAAAAATTAAGGTTAAAATAGACTAAATTAAAAAAAGAATGCATTAAATTTAATCAATGATTTAAATCTGTCAAAAATAAGTTAAACATGGGTTAAAAAGCCACCGAAGCCGCTAATAAAAACCCAGCCTCTTCGGTGTAGCCGGTGAATAAAACCTTGCTGAAGTGCCTGCCTATGATGGGAGTGAAGGTGAGGACCTTCGGCATTCTCTTCGACAGCGAAGGGGTGAGCAGCTACTCGACGCGGTGTCGAGGCAAGTGCTGTTGGAGGTGAGCGACGAGCTGAGGTTGGCGGCTCTGTGGTTGGAAGCGGTCCCAGGAGTCTGCGTTTTACGTTTGTGATGTCTGATCTCCCTTCAGACTCGGTGCGGACCCGTATCTTATATTTTGCAAATCCCGCAAACGTTGAGCAGCCCAATTGTTGCTCGTTAAATATTCCAGAGGTCCCATCATCACCGTGCAGCACAGATTCACTTCCCGATTGACTTTAACCACTTCCTGCAGCCACAATGCACCTTCCCTTTAAGAGGTGCAGGCTGCCTTTAAGTGGTGCTAGCTGCTCACAATATCTGAGCCCCCTGCTGGTGAGCAGCCACTCAACGGCGCAGGTCGGGCTGGCTGCACGCAGCAATCATATAAATCACCAGGCAGCACGAATGGTTTTGGGGGTTATCAATTATAACCCCCCATATGTCAAAAGATGCAAAATATATCTCCATGATCATGTCTTCAATCACTTTCTGTATTCTTGTTCAGTCTCTGCTCCTTCCATTTTTTAGTGCAGTACTCTGGGACATTTTTCTGTGTAAAAGGTGCTTTATAAATGCAAGTTACTGTTCTTGCTGTTTTCCTTGTTGCTTGGTTCGATGAAGCTTCCAGATTCTGGAAGAGCAGGAAAACATAGTCATCCTCATTTAAACATCAATGGGACACTTCAAGACAAAACCAAGGAAGGAGGAGTACTCACTTAACAGTAATCTGATTCTCTGAATACTGCAATTGTGTTTCAGCAGGATTGAAAATAATTCTAGCTTACGTTCGGAGTATTAAATTAATTAATTTAAGTAAAATGAATTATTTAAAGTATTCTGGGTTTACTTTACAATAATCATACTTAGAAATTTACAGAACCTCTATTTTCACAGAGGTTGTATATGTATACATTGAAATAGGTGTTCTGGTTTTCAATCAATATGCATTGTCCTTTGGAATTCTCTTTGAAAACCACTTCACTTTTCTGCCTGTCCCCTTGCCCTCAATAGTCTTATAAATTTATCCCTTCAACTGTTTTTTGTTTCTCCTCTCCCCAAATTCATTCATTTCCAGCATAATATGCATTTTCCCCCTTTGTAAAGAGCACTATCTTGTTTCTGATGCTGAAATATCTTCTGGTTCTCACAGGGTTAACTGAGAACTGGAAAAGGTCAATCATACACAGACTAGTGGAGACGTTAAAGCACCCATAGAATCATGTAAAAAGAAAACCCTAAAGGGGCTTTCATAAAGAATAGAGAACTAATAGGATATCTGTGATAGCTTAGAGCAGCGTTACCATAGCAATTGAGTCAAAAGTGCCATTGTGCCAACATCTTTACAACAAATATAGTTTGGACTGGTTGCGAGGAACATATTTTTTTTACATTAAAAAACATTATCAAACATTTAACTTATGAACTTGTCAGAAATAATCTCTTGGTACAGTTACATCTGTGCAGATTGCTCTGGTGCAAAGTGATTTTTCCCACTGATTGAAGCAGTATAATTTGTGCTAAAGTTGTGCCAGTTCATTGTTTTTCCAGTGGTGTTGGTCTGACACCACTGCAGCTTTATAGAATTGTAGTAAAGCAGATTTTTAAGCTTTAACATTCGGGGAAGTTCAATGGGCTTCCTGAATTCTTTCTATCTTTATGATTTTCTTTTGTGGTTATCAAAGGGGTGTTTGTGCTAGTGAAGGGAACACTTTTCATTTTAGGAACCCAGTGGCAATTGTAGCATGGCTGAGTGCAGAGTAAAGCTCCATTTATGCTGCTTTAACAGTGTGCACAGTACCAGACTCCGAAGAGAACCATGACTGCATCAGTGTGACATTTCGTGATATTATCAAATTAGTGTAAATTAGTGATAAATTGAGTTCAATTTTATGCTGCATATTCATCCCCACTAGGATTTGGAGAGAGACAACCTAAATGTATTTTGCATGGGATTCTTATAGCCTGCAGATAGTGGAAGCTTTCATCCTATCAGGATGGGATGGATTTGAACCCTGGTCTCAGAGGTGAATCTTACTTTACCAGGCAGTGCCCTACAAATTAATTTTAAACTAAGTTCATGATGAAAGAAAACATTTAATAGGATCATCAGATAGGTACACATGCACATAGCTCTGCTTCCCCTAATTTGAGACGAGTGTGATCAGGGCATTATAAATTTATGCTGACCACTGACATCACCAAAGTTTTTCTCAATTTGTGCTGGTACCAAGTACCTATGCTTCAAATAATACTTTCACATCTGCTCCATTGCTAAAGCTGTCTCCAAGAAGCTCCTTTCATTTTTTTTATATCAAACATTTCTATTAACCTCAACAAATGTTATCAGTCTATAATGCCCAAAGCCTTTTAATTACCCATTGCAACATTTGTAACCTATTTGTAAGAAATCCCTTTGTCCTCTACTTTAACAGATGCAACTCATTTAAAATAATTAGTGTGCAGCATAATGTCAAGATCCAAGTGCATCCAAGACTTGAATAATGCTGTTACCTCTGGGAAGCTCTTCTAACACCTCTCATACTCCTGGACAGGATACAAGAGAAAGCTTGTCATCTGATAGGCAATCCGTCTCTCACCTCCAGCCACTGACCTTTCTCTACATTATCAATACTACAATGCTTAATTCTCCTTTGAGCTTTCTTCTTTTGTTTCTTCTAAGCTGTAAATATACACACTCTTTCGTCTCTGTGCAATGTCACTGGCCTAGACATTGGATGGTGCTGTGCTCGTTTTTCAGGCACAAAATGGATGCCTAAGCATTCAATATGGCAGGTGGCATGCACGCATTCATTAAGCGTCAGAGTTGTGCTGCCCATCTTATCAGATCGGGCTGCTACATAGGCGTCCATGGCGCACGCCAGAACTATTTAAAATGATGAATAAAATATTCAAATTAGGGTCCTGCACTCATTGTAGGACTCTTTTCTGATATTGGTATGCTCCTGGGCTGGACTCGCCATGTGATAAACTCGCCCAGCAACATGAGGCACTAACAGGCAGGAAATACCCTTCCCAAGTGCTATTTAAAGGACTTATCCACTACTTATAGGTTAGTTGCAGGTTTCTCATTTGAGGCTGCTGGTCAACTGGGTGTTTTTTGACCTGTTTTCTGACTTTGGAAATTTAACTCTAACTGCTTAAACCAGGGTACGGACAGCACTGCCTGTGGCTGTCAATGTCACAGTGTCCCTTAACTTTTATGCCACAGATTATTTTCAGGCTGCAGCAAGTGACGTCAGTGACATCTCCCAGGTTGCAGTCCACCATTGTATCAGGGAGGTCACTGAGGCTCTCTCACCAGGAGGAATACCTACATCTCTTTCTCCATGGACAGAGTGAAGCAGGATGTGAGAGCACTGAGCTTTGCATGCATTGCAGACAATCCCAGGGTGCAAGGTGCTATATTCTGCACATATATTGCCATGCATGCTCTCCACCATCAGCCTGGAATCTTTGTCAATAAAAAGAAATTCACTCCCCCAACGTACAGTTTGTTTGCAGCCATGGGCAGCACAGAATTCAGGTCTGTGCCTGGTTTCCTGGCAGCAATCATGATTCATTTATCCTGCGCCAGCCCTCTGCACTACCTTTGTTCCAACCAAGCCGTCAGGTTACAACCCGGCAATTGGGTGACAAGGGCTAGCCCCTTCAGACTTGGTTCATGACTCCTGTCAGGAACGCGAGCACAACTACAGAGCTGGCCTACAATCAGACCCATGCTGCCAGCAGAAACATCATTGAGCAGATAATTAGTGTGCTCAAGCAATGCCTCTGCTGCCTGAACCATTCGGGAGGAGAATGGGTATCCAGATTTGTAGTTGTCTGTTGCATTTTGAAGGAGGAGGATGAGGATGAGCAGAAGGAGGAGGATGAGCAGTCAAAAATGGGAAAATTTATAATGGGGAACAAGGAAACGGCAGAGCAATTAAACAAATACTTTGGCTCTGTCTTCACGGAAGAGGACACAAATAACTTCCCAGAAATGCTAGGGGACCAAGGAACTAATGAGAAGGAGGAATTAAAGGAAATTAGTATTGGTAAAAAAAATAGTGCTGGAGAAATTAATGGGACTGAAAGCCGATAAATCCCCAGGGCCTGATAATCTGCATCCCAGAGTACTAAAAGAGGTAGCCATGGAAATAGTGGATGCATTGGTTGGCATCTTCCAAAATTCTATAGATTATGGAACAGTTCCTGCAGATTGGAGGGTGGCAAATCTAACCCCACTATTTAAAAAAGGAGGAATCTTACAACACCAGGTTATAGTCCAACAAATTTATTTTAAAATCACAAGCTTTCGGAGATTATCTCCTTCGTCAGATGACGAAGGAGATAATCTCCGAAAGCTTGTGATTTTAAAATAAATTTGTTGGACTATAACCTGGTGTTGTAAGATTCCTTACATTTGTCCACCCCAGTCCATCACCGGCATCTCCACATCATAAAAAAGGAGGGAGAGAGAAAATGGGGAACTGGAGATTGGTTAGCCTAACATCAGTAGTAGGGAAAATGCTAGAATCTATTATAAAGGATGTGATAACAGGACACTTTGAAAATATCAATGGGATTAGACAAAGTCAACATGGAATTATGAAAGGGAAATTGTGTTTGACAAACCTACTGGAGTTTTTTGAGGATGTAACTGATAGAATAGAAAAGGGAGAACCAGTGGATGTGGTGTATTTGGATTTTCAGAAGGCCTTTGATAAAGTCCCACATAGAGGTTAGTGTGCAAAATTAAAGCACATGGAATTGGGGGTAACATACTGGCATGGATTGAAAATTGATTAACAGACAGAAAAGTAGAGAGAGTAGGAATAAATGGGTCTTTTTCAGGGTGGCAGGGGATGACATATGGGGTACCGCAGGGATCAGTGCTTGGACCCCAGCTATTCACAATATATGTCAATAATTTGGATGAGGGAACCAAATGTAATATTTCCAAGTTTGTTGACGACACAAAACTAGGTGGGGTTGTGAATTGTGAGGAGGATACAAAAAGACTTCAAGGCGATTTAGACAAGTCGAGTGAGTGGGCAAATACATGGCAGATGAAGGATAGCGTGGATAAATGTGAAGTTATCCACTTCGGAATGAAAAACAGAAAGGCAGAGTATTATTTAAATGGTGATAGATTGGGAAATGTTGATGTACAAAGGGATCTGGATGTCCTTGTACACCAGTCACTGAAAGCAAACATGCAGGTGCAGCAAGCAGTTAGGAAGGCAAATGGTATGTTGGCCTTCATTGCAAGAGGATTTGAGTACAGGAACAAGGATGTCTTACTACAGTTATACAGTGCCTTGGTGAGACCACACCTGGAGTATTGTGTGCAGTTTTTGTCTCCTTACCTAAGAAAGGATATACTTGTCATTGAGGGAGTGCAGCAAAGGTTCACCAGACTGATCCCTGGGATGGCAGGACTGTCGTATGAGGAGAAATTGGGTCGACTCGGCCTATATTTGCTAGAGTTTAGAAGAATGAGAGGGGATCTCATTGAAACATACAAAATTCTGACAGGGCTAGACAGACTGGATGCAGGGAGGATGTTTCCCCTGGCTGGGGTTTTCTAGAATGAGGGGTCACAGTCTCAGGATACGTGGTAGGACATTTAGGACTGAAATAAGGAGAAATCTCTTCACTCAGAGGGTGATGAACCTGTGGAATTCTCTACCACAGACGGCTGTGGAGGCCAAGTCACTGAATATATTTAAGAAGGAGATAGATAGATATGGGGAGAGAGCGGGAATATGGTATTGAGATAGAGGATCAGCCATGATCATATTGAATAGCGGAGCTGGCTCGAAGGGCCGAATGGCTAACTCCTGCTCCTATTTTCTATGTTTCTATGAGTAGGAGGAGGAGTATGAGCAAAAGCAGCATAAAGAGGAGGAACAGCAAGTGCGGCTTCGACCACCAGTGCTGCTAGCTGCCAGAGCTCTCAGAGAGCAGCTCGGCAAAGAGCGCTTCATGTGAATCATTCCTCCCATCTTCAATACACCATCAATCCCGCAATCCTTATCACCACCATCCTTACTACCATCATCCGATTGCCTTCCTTCAGTCCAGCTTTATGGTTCTCGACCTTACTTCACTACAAATATAAACACCAATGAATGGTGAGGCCCAAGGCTCCCCAGATATTGGGCCCCGGACCTCATTATAACGGAGCCGGCGAAGAGTAGTGAAAAATCAGGCTGCTGCCAGTGATGCGGCGACCCTCGGATAAGTGGTCCGGGGGTTGGGTTGGGATGGGGATCCGGGCGGGCAGGGTTGATGGGCAAGGGAATTGGGCCTTTGTTTCAACCAGGCCATCAGGTTCGGGGGGGCAGGGAATTAAGGTGAGGGAATGCAAGGCCAGAGTGCCGGGCAGCTGGGGATCTAGGGTCTGAGTATTGGGATCAGGGAACACGGGGGTCGGGGCTGGGAGTGCTGGAAATCGGGATTCAGGGCCGGTAGTGGGGGAGATTGGGATTTGGGGCTGGGAGCCGTGGTGAATGGGAGGGGCGGAGGGTGAGTGGCGGCAATGTGGGGAAGGTGAGCAGCTGCAATTGGTTCCTTTTAATGTGGGGATGGAAGGAGCATTCCTGTCCTTCCCGGTTCCATATCAAGTAAGTTACTTACCTTCTTGGTTGTCCCTAGCAGGTGATCCCTAGGCATGGGCTGGCATGGGTGAACCAATCTTGGAGAGGGGGCCTCAGCCAGGCGTTAGGCCCCTCATTTGCACATGCGAAAGGCCATAGGCTGCTTCAGCCGTGGGTAAAGGATGCATATTTTTTGTCCTTACCCAATATTAGGGACGGGGCACTTCCGGCTAGTTGTATGCGCACGCTTCCTGCCCGCCATATTGGGGCCCTCGTAGCCCGCGTAGCGCCCGATAAATGAGTGCTGTGTGGTCCAGTTTCTAGGCCATAATGTTTAAAGGGCCGAAACTGTAACACCGTATCCTGTTGGTTTGTCAATTCAAATGTCACAGGGGAAACCCATACATCGGCCTTATGGCGTTTGTGACAGGAATTCTCACAGGATGAGATGCAACATACTTGTTTTTAGTTTTTGAAGTAAAAAGGCAAGAATGGCATTTTGATTTGATTTGTGAATGCTGGCTAATGCACAAGGTTGAACCTACAGGAGTTTCATTCACTTCTAAATCAGGAAGGATCTTGAGAACAGCAGCAGGAAACATGGAACAAAGTAATCAGTACTTTGAGTTGAGAGCCAGCTGGAAAATCTTGCTGCTGCTGGTTTCTTACTGAAGCCTTGGTATGTGGTCTGTACATGAGTAATCACAGCAGCAGCACTTGTCAGAATGTGAAATGGAATTTGCAGGGCAGCCAGAAGCAGTGTGCTTCTTCAGTCAATGAAGAGACGAGGACAGCTTCTTGCTCCGTCACCTTCAACAGCAGCTGAGCAGATCCGCAATTCTTATGCTATGACATTTGGTAAAAATTATTATGTGACGAGGTGATTTAGCTGGAGGAATAAAAATGACAGGTACACTCCTTGAAATCACACAGACTAATTGCTGTCAAATAACTAGTTTTATTTTTGTACCCTTAAGAAAATCTGCAAATGCTGTTCAGATTCATAGTAAGTTTGTTATTCTATGGTTACTAAACTCGTGAGAGTTTTATTGTGGATGCTGCAGCCAAATCTGTGTTCAATTGTTGAAAGTGCCCCATAATGCAAGCAACATCTACGTTGATGTCCCGCTACGTTTGCAGATGTGCGGGCCTCCTGATTATTTTTAGTTAAAATTATGTTACAGCACCAATGACATCATCAAGCCGCAAATTTTGAACGTAAAGTAGGCCTCGGCCCTCTCGAATGAGTTTTCTGGTAAGTAAAAATAATGTTGCACCAGAACCCATTGAGATTGCAGGGCGAACCTCCCTTGACCACCATTTTAACTAACCACCTGCCCCGTTTGCACTTGGGACTATCAAGTCTAGAGAAAATACTCAAAGGCAAAGAGCATTGGGACGCCACTCTAAGAATGATCTAAAATACTGAGGCCATAAAATCTAGAGTAAGGGGAGTGGAAAAGACCCAAAAATATAACAATGAGCTCCTTGAGATATTTGAGGAGCTGTTGAAATCCAAAAGAATTGATGTGGAACTTCAGGCTAACACAGTTCCCACAGTGGTAAGAATTGCTCATCGAGCTCTTTTGGCATAGATGAGTGCCAGTTCAAATAGGGAATTGAAAATCACGAGACTGTCCCTAAACTATATGGGTGTCCTTGCTCTGAGGTGAAAAAGCTCCACTTGATGATCAAACAATTTCTTCTCAAGTGTCAGTCAATTAAAACGTGATGAATTTTTAAGACCTGAATGGAATAAGGTGTGAACTTAAGTTCACTTGCCACCGAGTAGTCCGTTTGTTTTTGATACCTGAAAACAATTCAAAGCACAGGCACATCTGGATGGTTAAATCAGCATATGAATTATCCCTAGCTGCTAATATTGATTCCAAGAAAGTACTTGGATGTAATTTCTCCATTTTTAATCTTTAAAATTGTAAACAAAGAATTACAAAGAATGTACAGCACAGAAACAGGCAATTCAGCCCAACAGGTCCATGCCAGTGTTTATGCTCCACGTGAGCATCCTCCCACCCTTCTTCATCCAACTCTATCAACATATCCTTCTATTCTCTTCTCCCTCATGTGTTTTTCTAGCTTCCCCTTAAATGCATCAATGCCGGTCACCTCAACTACTCCTTGTGGTAGTGAGTTCCACATTCTTACCACTCTGGGTGAAGAAGTTTCTCCTGAATTCCCCATTGGATTTGTTAGTGACTATCGTATATTTATGTCCCCTAGTTCTGGTCTTCCCTGCAAGTGGAAACATCTTCTCTACGTCGACCCTATCAAACTATTTCATAATCTTAAAGGCCTCTATCAGGTCACCCCTCAGTCATCTCTTTTCTAAAAAAAAGAGCCCCAGTCTATTTAATCTTTCCTGATAGGTATAACCTCTCATTGCAGGTATCATCCTCGTCAATCTTTTTTGCACCTTCTCCAGTGCCTCTATATGCTTTTTATAATATGGAGACCACAGTAATGCAAGTGTGGTCTAACCAAGGTTCTATACAAGTTTAACACAACTTCTCTGCTTTTCAATTCTATCCCTCTAGAAACGAACCCCAGTGCTTGATTTGCTTTTTTTATGGTCTTATTAACCTGCATTGCTACTTTTAGTGATTTGTGTATGTGTACCCCTAAATACCTCTGCTTCTCTACCATGTTTAGACTCTTATTTTCCAAGGAGTATGTGGCCTCCTTATTATTCCTACCAAAATGTACCACCTCACACTGACCTATATTGAAATTCATTTGCCAATTACACTCCCTTTCTGCAAGTTTATTAATGTCTTCCTGTATTTTGTCGCAATTCTCCTCAGTATTAACTATACCCCCAATCCGCAAATTTCGAAATTGTACTTCTGATTCCCAAATCATTTATGCATATCGTGAATCGATCCATGTGGAACACCACTTCCCACCTATTGCCAGTTTGAGTAACTCCCTTTAACCCCTACTCTCTGTTCTCTGTTTTGTAGCCAGCTTGCTATCTATTCTGCTACTTATCCCCTGACTCCACATGCTCTGACCTTAGTCATGGGTCTACTATGTGGTATCTTATCAAAGGCCTTTTGAAAATCCAAATATATTACATCTACTGCATTGTCCTTGTCTACCCTTTGTCACTCCTTCAAAGAATTCAATAAGGTTGGTCAAACATGACCTTCCCTTTTGAAATCCACGCTGACTATTCTTTATTATATTTTTGGTTTCTAGCTGTTTTTCCATTACATCTTTGAGTAAGGATTCCATTATTTTTCCGACCACCGACGTTAAGCTAATTGGTCTATAGTTCCCTGGACTTGTTCGAGCTCCATTTTTAAATATAGGAATTACATTAGTCCTCTGGCACTATTCCCTTTTCTAATGAATTTTTATAAATATGTAATAGTGCCTCTGCTATCTCTTCCCTAACTTCTTTTAATATGCGCGAATGCAATCCATCCGGACCTGGGGTTTTATCCTCTCTAAGTTTGATTAGATTATCAATTATCTCCCCCCTTTCTATCTTAAATGTCTTTGTCTCTTTTTTGATCTCTTCTTCGAATGACATGCCCACCATGTTAGTCTCCCTGGTAAATATTGATATTTACAACTGATACCAGAAAACTGCTGGTGGCATTGTCAATGGTCAGTTAATTAAGGTAAGTTTTTTTTAATATATGAACAGATAACCATATAACTGGAAGAGAGACTTCTGAAGTTTGGTTCATAGAGTTACCTAGTGGCCAAAAATTGAATGGGAAACTTTGGTATTGCAATTTACAATAGTGAATTCTGACAGGAAAGCATGACCAAAAATGATGACAACAGGAAGTGTGTGTCCTATGCAATATTTTTAATAATATATAGATTTTATGCATATCTTAGGATGAAAAATCTGGTTTCAGCATAACCGGTGCAAGGTGCTGGTGGAATTTTGACAATGGGACAGACAATGATGCAAGCAAAAGGAGGATTATCTTGTAATTAGATACCAGTAAGTTGTGGAGGATGGACTAGAAAAGAATGAATACAAGGGATTGGAAAAGGCCACACTGACATAGTAGAAGGGTTTGTGGCCTTTTTCTAAATTCAAATCAGCTTGGACCAAAACAATGTCAGTCAGATAGCAGGTTGTTTCATCTAATACAGTATTATAGGTTATGTAAGTAAATACATTTAAAAAAAAATAAAGATACAGAGATACTGGAGTAAGAAAATATGTATCTAACAACAATCACATTACTTAAATTATGCCCTTAAACAGAAATATACAATCAGTAAACAGGCTAAACAAATATATCTATGGGGACCTCAATGTGCACTGTGGTATCTTGTACTGTTAGCAAGATAATGGGATTATTTTTAAATTTTGCAAACCCTTCATTGTGATAATATAATGCATTTTTTATCAACCTTATTTCATAAGAACATAAGAAAGGTCAGGGAACAGAAAAGGACATTTATCCCATCAAAGCTCTTCCATCTTGTGCCTTAACTTTGCCATCAGAGCATTCAGCTATATTTTGAACATCCCCTCTACCATCCTGTCTGCAAGATTATTGGAAACAGTTGTCATTCTTTGAGCCCTTCCTGATATATCAGTTTTAAATTTACTTTTCAAACTAATTTCCATTTACGTCCTGGAGGTTTCCTACAAAATAATGTTTGAGAAACCTATTGCAAATTAAAGATTCAGCATGTTACTATTTTCAGTTTCCACTATTCAGGCAGCCTGTGATAAGCCTCTGTATTCACAAATGTAAGCACCACTACTGACCGAGCTGGCCGAGTCCTGAAGGACATAGCTGCCAGACTGGGCCTGCGGCAGGTGGTGAGCGAACCAACACGAGGGAAAAACTTACTTGACCTCGTCCCCCCGTAGAGGTATTTAGGGATACCAATCTACCTGTCGCAAATGCATCTGTCCATGACAGTATTGGTACGAGTGACCACCGCTCAGTCCTCGTGGAGACGAAGTTCCGTCTTCGCACTGAGGACACCATACAACATGTTGTGTGGCACTACCAGCGTGCTAAATGGGATAGATTCAGAACAGATCTAGCAGCTCAAAACTGGGCATCCATAAGGCGCTGTGGGCCATCAGCAGCAGCAGAATTGTATTCCACCACAATCTGTAACCTCATGGCCCGGCATATTCATCACTCTACCATTACCAACAAGCCAGGGGATCAACCCTGGTTCAATGAGGAGTGTAGAAGAACATGCCAGGAGCAGCACCAACGGACCTAAAAATGAGGTGCCAACCTGGTGAAGCTACAACTCAGGACTACATGCATGCTAAGCAGCGGAAGCAACTTGCTATAGACAGAGCTAAGTGATTCCACAACCAACGGATCAGATCCAAGCTCTGCAGTCCTGCCACATCCAGTCGTGAATGGTGGTGGACAATTAAACAACTAACGGGAGGAAAAGGTTCTGTAAACATCCCCATCCTCAATGATGGCAGAGCCCAGCACGTGAGTGCAAAAGACAAGGCTGAAGCGTTTGCAACCATCTTCAGCCAGAAGTGCCGAGTGGATGATCCATCTCTGCTTCCTCCCGATATCCTCACCATCACAGTAGCCAATTCGATTCACTCCACGTGATATCAAGAAACGACTGAGTGCACTGGATACAGCAAAGGCTATGGGCCCCGACAACATCCCAGCTGTAGTGCTGAAGACTTGTGCTCCAGAACTAGCTGCGCCTCTAGCCAAGCTGTTCCAGTACAGCTACAACACTGGCATCTACCTGACAATGTGGAAAATTGCCCAGGTATGTCCTGTCCACAAAAAGCAGGACAAATCCAATCCGGCCAATTACCGCCCCATCAGTCTACTCTCAATCATCAGCAAAGTGATGGAAGGTGTCGTCGACAGTGCTTTCAGGCGGCACTTACTCACCAATAACCTGCTCACTGATGCTCAGTTTGGGTTCCGCCAGGACCACTCGGCTCCAGACCTCATTACAGCCTTGGTCGAAACATGGACAAAAGAGCTGAATTCCAGAGGTGAGGTGAGAGTGACTGCCCTTGACATCAAGGCAGCATTTGACCGAGTGTGGCACCGAGGAGCCCTAGTAAAATTGAAGTCAATGGGAATCAGGGGGAAAACTCTCCAGTGGCTGGAGTCATACCTAGCACAAAGGAAGATGGTAGTGATTGTTGGAGGCCAATCATCTCAGCCCCAGGGCATTGCTGCAGGAGTTTCTCAGGGCAGTGTCCTCGGCCCAACCATCTTCAGCTGCTTCATCAATGACCTTCCCTCCATCATAAGGTCAGAAATGGGGATGTTCGCTGATGACTGCACAGTGTTCAGTTCCATTCGCAACCCCTCAAATAATGAAGCAGTCTGAGCCCGCATGCAGCAAGACCTGGACAACATCCAGGCTTGGGCTCATAAGTGGCAAGTAACATTCGCGTCAGACAATGACCATCTCCAACAAGAGAGAGTCTAACCACCTCCCCTTGACATTCAACGGCATTACCATCACCAAATCCCCCACCATCAACATCCTGGGGGTCACCATTGTCCAGAAACTTAACTGGACCAGCCATTTAAATACTGTGGCTACAAGAGCAGGTCAGAGGCTGGGTATTCTGCGGCGAGTGCCTCACGTCCCGACTCCCCAAAGCCTTTCCACCATCTACAAGACACAAGTCAGGAGTGTGATGGAATACTCTCCACTTGCCTGGATGAGTGCAGCTCCAACAACACTCAAGAAGCTCGACACCATCCAGGACAAAGCAGCCCGCTTGATTGGCACCCCATCCACCACCCTAAACATTCACTCCCTTCACTACCGGCACACAGTGGCTGCAGTGTGTACCATCCACTTCCTCGACAGCACCTCCCAAACCCGCAACCTCTACCACCTAGAAGGACAAGAGCAGCAGGTACATGGGAACAAAACCACCTGCCGTTCCCCTCCAAGTTACACACCATCCTGACTTGGAAATATATCGCCGTTCCTTCATCGCAGGGTCAAAATCCTGGAACTCCCTTCCTAACAGCACTGTGGGAGAACCTTCACCACACGGACTGCAGCGGTTCAAGAAGGCGGCTCACCACCACCTTCTCAAGGCCAATTAGGGATGGGCAATAAATGCCGGCCTCGCCAGCCACGCCCACATCCCATGAACAAATAAAAAAAAAGCTTTATCAGTGCTGATGAGGCTTGAGCTTGCATTTTTTCCCCTGGATTTTCTATAAATGTTTAATTCAACAGGTGAAGATTTAATGTGGAAATATAATGTAAACTGATTTGATTTGTTGAAAATAAAATAGAATTTCATCAAAGCAATCAGGGGCATTTTTCAATGACATTTGTAATAGAAGGATATGATAAGCAGAATTGTGCTCTCAATTGTCTCCCATAGCACTGTACACAAACAGACGAGAAAAAAGTGAAAACGTCTCCCACAATAATAAGTAACAAGTTACAAATGCAGTTTTCATCAATAGGTTTCATGGAAATGTTATTTCCAGCAAACTGCTACAATGAGTTACTGTTACGTTCACCATCCCAAAGTAAATGGCATGAAAATGAATTGAGATTACACACTTCGAGTATAAAATACTATAGGTTTTCTAAATGGAAATTCGGTCCACCAAAATGAGTTGATGGTCACAATGATGGAGTATTACTGGAAGAAGGAATAAAGTAAAATATCGGTCTTTTTCTGGACACATGACACATAACTGTTAAAACATGTAAATGTGTGAAGTACTATGTGATCTGGTAAACTTATATCATTAATTACTCTAAAATCAATAAGCAGACTCTAATATAATGGAACAGAATAGATTACAGGGCCTTTTTATAAGGGATGATTTTGGACTCCACCTTCTTGTATTTTTTTATATGAAACTCATCAGAGAAGTATCTAGAAAAAATGTTCTTTTGTTCATTATTTGTACTGAAGTTGTAACTGGTAAGTATGAAGAAGTATTTAAATTCATTACAAATAATGAACAGACAAATTTGTCCCAAACATGTTTATTATTTTGCTGGGAACACTGGAAATTCACAAAACTGTAAAAGACCATTTTGGTCCATCTGGTTGACTCCAGAGGTCCAAAACAGAATATACAGTTCCCTACCTGTATCACGCAATCGAATTTCTTGCTAAATGGCTCTATAACTCTTAAAATTATTGATCATATCAGTCTCATTTGTCTACCGTTGGCAAACGTTCACCAGCCTCTGTGTGAAATAGTACATAATCTGATTTGTCCATTCAGCTTCCCTTTTCTGAGTTACAATCCATATTCTCTAATTGACATTTTTGGGACCATGGAAAAGAAATTCTCAGTGTTTAACTTGTCAGCACCCTTAAGGTTCTTGAATACCTCAATAAGATTCCAACTCAGTCTTCTCTTCTACAACAATGAATTTAGCAAATATTCTTTCCTCCCCGCAATGTTTAGAAATCAGCAGTAGCCATTGAAAATGAATATTACCCATAATTTTAATGCCAGTCATCTGTTAAATCAATGAAGGTCTGTCCAGTTGGATTGGGACTAAACTCAAATCTATTTTAGCCTAATCAATGTAGCTACATAAAGAAATCTCTCTGGTACATGTGTTTATTAGGGTTTATGCACAAGCACTATACAAGAAAAAGAGAGCCTGCCAATGAACGTCAAGGATACTTGATGTGATCCTCTTGATATGAAAGCTTTAAATTTGCAATGTCGATCCAGGATTAATAGGTAGTTGAGGATCAAAGTAAGAGGCAGAATCTATGAATGGGGTAAAGGTATGGTACGAAAGAGAAAGAAAGAGAGAAGGATAAAAAATACCCGAAATAACTTGTATTTATATAGCGCCTTTCACGACCTCAGGACGTCCCAAAACTCTTTACAGCCAATGGAGTACTTTTTTTAAGTGTAGTCACTGTTTTTGAGAAACACGACAGCCAAATTGTGCACAGCAAGGTCCCACAAATGGCAATGAGTTAGAATCATAGAAAGATTACAGCACGGATGGAGGCCATTCAGCCCATCGTGTCTGCGCCGGCTCAATGCAAGAGCAATCCAGCTAGTCCCACGCCCCCGCCCTATCCCTGTAGCCCTGCAAATTTTTTCCTTTCAAGTACTTATCCAGTTCCCTTTTGAAGGCCATGATTGAATATGCCTCCACCACCCCCTTCGGCAGTGCATTCCAGATCCTAACTACTCGCTGTGTAAAAAGGTTTTGTCACCTTTGGTTCTTTTCCCAATCACCTTAAATCTATGTTCTCTGGTTCTTGACCCTTCAGCCGATGGGAACAGCTTCTCTCTATCCACTCTGTCTAGAACCTTCTTGACTTTGAATACTTCTATCAAATCTCCTCGCAACCGTCTCTGTTCCAAGGAGAATAACCCCAGCTTCTCCACTGTATCCATGCAACCAAAGCCCCTCATCTCTGGAATCATTCTCGTAAATCTCTTCTGCACCCTCTCTAAGGCCTTCACATCTTTCCTAACGTGTGGTGCCCAGAACTGTGGTCCATCATGACTTCCATACTTTTGTACTCTATGCCTCTATTTATTAAGCCCAGGATCCCGTATACTTTTTAAACCACTTTCTCAACCTGCCCTGCCACCTTCAACAATTTGTGCACATATACCCCCAGATCTCTCTGTTCCTGTCCCCCTTTTAGAGTTGTGCCCTCTAGTTTCCATTGCCGCTCCTCGTTCTTCCCACCGAAATGTATCACTTTGCATTTTTCTGCGTTAAATTTCATCTGCCACATGTCTGTCGATGCCCACCAGCCTGTCTATATCCTCTTGAAGTCTATCACTATCCTCCTCCCTGTTTACTACCCTTCCAAGTTTTCTATCATCTGCAAATTTTGAAATTGTGCCCTGTACACCCAAGAGGAGTGTACATATTACAGAGAGGGAGGTGCTGGAAGTCTTAACACGCATCAAGGTAGATAAATCTCTGGGACCTGATGAAATGTATCCCAGGACGTTATGGGAGGATAGGGAGGAAATTGCGGGTCCCCTAGCAGAGATATTTGAATCATCGACGGCTACAGGTGAGGTGCCTGAAGATTGGAGGGTAGAAAATGTTGTGCCTTTGTTTAAGAAGGGCGGCAGGGAAAAGCCTGGGAACTACAGACCGGTGAGCCTGACATCTGTAGTGGGTAAGTTGTTAGAGGGTATTCTGAGAGACAGGATCTACAGGCATTTGGAGAGGCAGGGACTGATTAGGAACAGTCAGCATGGTTTTGTGAGAGGAAAATCATGTCTCACGAATTTGATTGAGTTTTTTGAAGGGGTAACCAAGAAGATAGATGAGGGCTGTGCAGTAGACGTGGTCTACATGGACTTTAGCAAAGCCTTTGACAAGGTACCGCATGGTAGGTTGTTACATAAGGTTAAATCTCACGGGATCCAAGGTGAGGTAGCCAATTGGATACAAAATTGGATTGACGACAGAAGACAGAGGGTGATTGTAGAGGGTTGTTTTTCAAACTGGAGGCCTGTGACCAGCGGTGTGCCTCAGGGATCGGTGCTGGGTCCGCTGCTATTTGTTATTTATATTAATGATTTGGATGAGAATTTAGGAGGCATGGTTAGTAAGTTTGCAGATGACACCAAGATTGGTGGCATTGTGGACAGTGAAGAAGGTTATCTAGGATTGCAACGGGATCTTGATAAAATGGGCCAGTGGGCCGATGAATGGCAGATGGAGTTTAATTTAGATAAATGTGAGGTGATGCATTTTGGTAGATTGAATCGGGCCAGGACCTACTCCGTTAATGGTAGGGCGTTGGGGAGAGCTATAGAACAAAGAGATCTAGGAGTACAGATTCATAGCTCCTTGAAAGTGGAGTCACAGGTGGATAGGGTGGTGAAGAAGGCATTCGGCATGCTTGGTTTCATTGGTCAGAACATTGAATACAGGAGTTGGGATGTCTTGTTGAAGTTGTACATTAGTTAGGCCACACTTGGAATACTGTGTACAGTTCTGGTCACCCTATTATAGAAAGGATATTATTAAACTAGAAAGAGTGCAGAAAAGATTTACTAGGATGCTACCGGGACTTGATGGTTTGACTTATAGGGAGAGGTTGGATAGACTGAGACTTTTTTCCCTGGAGAGTAGGAGGTTTAGGGGTGATCTTATAGAAGTCTATAAAATAATGAGGGGCATAGATAAGGTAGATAGTCAAAATCTTTTCCCAAAGGTAGGGGAGTCTATAACGAGGGGGCATAGATTTAAGGTGAGAGGGGAGAGATACAAAAGGGTGCAGAGGGGCAATTTTTTCACTCAAAGGGTGGTGAGTGTCTGGAACGAGCTGCCAGAGGCAGTAGTAGAGGCGAGTACAATTTTGTCTTTCAAAAAGCATTTGGACAGTTACATGGGTAAGATGGGTATAGAGGGATATGGGCCAAGTGCAGGCAATTGGGACTAGTTTAGTGGTATAAACTGGGCGACATGGACATGTTGGGCCGAAGGGCCTGCTTCCATGTTGTAAACTTCTATTATTCTATGATTCTAAGTCCAAGTCATTAATATATATCAAGAAAAGCATTGGTCCTAGCACCGACCCCTGCGGAACACCACTGGCTACTGGTTGCCAGTCCGAGAATGAACCATTTATCCCAACTCTCTGCTTCCTGTTAGATAACCAATCCTGCACCCATGCCCGAATATTACCCCCAATCCAGTGATTCTTTATCTTGAGCAATAATCTTTTATGTGGCACCTTGTCGAATGCCTTCTGGAAGTCTAAATACACTACGTCCACTGGTTCCCCTTTATCCACCCTGTACGTTATGTCCTCAAAGAACTCAAGCAAATTTGTCAGACATGACTTCCCCTTCGTAAAGCCATGCTGACTTTGTCCTATTAAATTATGTTTATCCAAATGTTCTGCTACTGTCTCCTTAATAATAGATTCCAAAATTTTACCCACCACAGATGTTAGGCTAACTGGTCTATAATTTCCAGCCTTGTGCCTACTACCCTTTTTAAATTAGGGTGTTATATTAGCAGTTTTCCAATCTGCCGGGACCTTTGCCGAGTCCAGAGAATTTTGGAAAATTATTACCAAAGCATCCACAATCCCCACTGCCACTTCCCTCAAGACCCTAGGATGTAAGCCATCAGGTCCAGGGGATTTATCCGCCTTGAGTCCCATTAATTTACTAGGTTATGGCCAATACTTTCACAATTTCCACCCTTACTTCCCTCAGCAACCTAGGATGCATCCCATCTGGACTGGGTGGTTTATCTACTTTTCGTACAGCTAGCCTTTCTAGTACCTCTTCTTTATCAATTTTTAGCCCATCCAGTATCCCAACTATATCTTCCTTTCCTGAGACTCTGGCAGAATCTTCTTCCTTGGTAAAGACAGATGCAAAGTTTCGTACTTCGGCCACCCCCTCTGCCTCCACGAGTAGATCTCCTTTATGGTCCCTATTCAGCCCCACCCCTCCTCTTACTCCCTGTTTACTGTTTACACACCTGTAGAAGACTTTTCGATTCCCTTTTGTGTTGCCAGTCTATTCTCAAAGTCTCTCTTTGCCCCTCTTATTTCCTTTTTCACTTCTCCTCTGAACTTTCTATCTTCTGCCTGGTTCTCACTTGTGTTATCAATCTGTCATACTCCCCTTTTTTCCATTTCATCTTACTCACTATCTCTTTTGTCATCGAGGGAGCTCTGGCTTAATTGCCATACCTTTCAGCCTCGTGGGAATGTGCCTAGACTGTACCCGAACCAACTCCTCTTTAAAGGCCACCCACTGTTCAATTACAGTTTTGCCTGCCAATCTTTGATTCCAATTTACCCGGGCCAGATCTGTTCCCATCCCATTGAATCTTCGAATAGTGCCACCTGAGAGGGCAGACAGGACTTTGATTTAATATGTTATCCGGAAGATGGAACCTCCGACAGTGAAGCAGTCCCACAGTACTGCATTGAAGTGTCAGCCTAGATTATCTGCTTAAGTCTCTGGAGTGCGACTTGAACCCAGGACAGAGATGAGAGTGCTACCATTCAGCCAAGGCTGACACCTACCCAAGGAATAAAATTGGTACTACTTTTGTTGCAGTTGTGACAGATGATCTTAGGCTTCATTATAAAACTTTAAAGTAAACAAATTACACTACAGTAACAGCCAAATGACCATTTTAGAAATGAACAATGTTCAAATGGAACAAATCAAGGCAACATAAATCTAGGTTCTCAGGTTATCTGATGGTGAACTTAATTTACAAAGAGGGAAATACAACATTGCTATATATCAATGTAAATAGGGGAGTTTTGAATAATTGTGTCCTAGTTAAAGTAGATGCATAAACATTTGATTGGATTTTGTCTTGAATATACTTACACAGCAAGGCATATTTGTTGGCAGATGAAAGTAACAAGTTTATGTCCATTTAAAAAAAGTCTAATAAATTATGAGGCTTATTTAGGTGAAAGCTCTCAGATATTAAAAGCTAGGGACAGTAATGATCTGTGCATAATTCTTTCTTGGTGTTTGGCTTTTTCATTTTTTATGCGCATATACAATATATGAGAAATTATGTCGAAATGCATCATTGCAACAGTTGGGAGTGCTATAATGAAGCTGAATCATGTGACTTATTATTTGTTTCCTCCACAAACAAAAAAAATTAACAATGGCCTTTTAAATAAATAATAGTTTTGTTCATTAAAAATGTTATCTTGTTTGATTACTGCCTGCAATGCAATTCATAGTAATTTACTTTAACAATGTATGCATCATCATAATGCCATCCCATACTTTGTTTATTCCCCCTCCCCAATTCTAATATTAGATATTCTTAATCAATTATAAGCCATTGGAATTTTGTTACTTTCTGTGTCTCTATTTATACACTGGGATTCACAATGGGATGTTGCTGAGATTAGCCATGGTTGGAAGACTTTGATGATTTTTGTCCAATTGATTAACTGATCTTTGTTAATTTCATCAGCTTAAGTAATGTCAACATGACTTGAGTTGATACAGCTCTTTCCTCTGAGTCAGAACGTTGCAGTTCAATTTCACCCCAGGACTTGAGTACACAGTCGAGGCTGGCATTCCAGTACAGCACTGAGAGAGCTTTGTATTGTCGGAGGTGCTTTCCTTCAAATGAAACGTTAAGCTGAGGCCCAATTTGCTTGTTTGTGTAGTTCGTGTGGATGTGAAAGATCTGATGTCGCTATTCAAAGAACAGCAGAGTCTCCCTTGTTTCCTGGCCAGCATTCCTTCCTCAACCAAAACCAGCAAAAAATAGAATAACTGGTCATTCATCCAGTTGCTGTTTGCGGGATCTTGCTTTGCCCAAATTGGCTGCCGTATTCATCGACATCACAACCATCATTCCACTTCAAAGTAATTCATTGCATGTGAAGTGCTTTAGGATTTTCCTGAGAGATGTAATGAGGTCCTGTATAAATACAAATCTTTCTAACACCCACTTTCAGACTTACACTCCACTTAAGATAACAGCAAAGGTCATGCGGAATGAAGATTGTAACTAAAAAATAAATTTTATAAAACTACCCTTGTTGCTATGGGCATTGTATTGACTAAGTAATCATGTAGCTATTTGCTTTAAATCCTCTAGTATACATCAGTGCTGCAATGCAACCAACCATAGTAAAGATCGACCTCAGCTTTTGTATTTATATTAGATAATCTCAGTAACACACCATTTGAATTCTAGTGCAGTACACATATAGACACAGAATATAACAACATCTGATAGCTTATAACTGATTATAAATGTCCACTAATTATGAAACAGTTGTTTTCAAATCTTCAATATTGGATGGTGGAGGGGAAGTACTGCAGAGTATTAATATAAACATAGAAGCTTAAGATTACCTTTTTAAGCCCGTTGTATTTCAGGATTGATGCATTCTGGTCGACTAAAAACAAATAGTTACATAAATCAATAAAATGCCTCTCGCAGCAATGATAGATTTTTTAAGGCAGTATATGTTGTCCTTTCTCTTCAGTGCCTGTGTTTCTGTCTTCAGTCAGGCTCTTGTACAGAAGTCTTGAAGTATAAAACATTATTTTGATGGTTAATCTTGGGGGAAAAAATGACAATGAACAGCAATGGGTGAAAAAAATATTGGCCCTGAATTACCTCACTATCTTTAGTACTTAAAGCCATTTTGATGCTCAAGAAGATGGAGAGAATTTGCATTTTAGGTCAATCGGCAGCTTATGAGTTGTTTAAGCACTAAACGTGAGTTTCCTCGTTCTTTGTGACAGCTTTCATTATCGACCTGCCCAGGTCCTGTGGGGTTCATTTGCTTATGTGCGCCTGTCACTGCTTTTACGCCACTGCAGCATTCTGGATAACTTACATCCCATATTAAACAGGTATAGTTGCTCCCCCAGTCGCTTGTTTCATGCAGAAGTGAGGAGTTTGAGAGCTTTGAAGAGAACCAAACTTTGCTTGTGGATTCCTGGCTTCACAGAATCTTTTATCAACCTATTTTTCTGTATGGCATTCCCCAGGGACATACCTCTCGATGCTGTTGGCGGCCATGCCTTCAGCTGCCTAGGCCCTAAGCTCTGGAATTCCCTCCCTAAACCTCTCCGCCTCTCTAACCCTCTCTCCTCCTTTAAAACCTTAAAACCTACGTCTTTGGCCAAGCTTTTGATCATCTGTCCTAATATCTCCTTATGTGGCTCGGTGTCAAATTTTGTTTGATAAAGTTCCTTTGAAGTGACTTGGGATGTTTCATTACCTTAAAGGCGCTATATAAATGCAAGTTGTTATTGTTATGCCATCCTTATGATGGAGGAGGAGGAACAACAAAACCTGGAGACAAGGATAATAAGGCAGCATGGTAGAAGATAGCAGCACACCAGGTACTACCCTCCAAAGCGTATTTATAGGCCGCACAATTCCTTTGATCATCTCTCGGAGGAGCTTTGTCAATTCTCTAAGGCTGCCATTGCACATCTGTACAGCCTTCTAGATGAAGATCTGCAGCCTCATTCCACTGGCAGAACTCCTCTGACTGCGGCTATAAAAGCGATCACTGCCTGAATTTTTTTGCTTTGGATCCTTCCAAGCTGCCACAGAGGATCTGGGTAACGTCAGCCAAGTCATTCAACTGCTCACAGATGTGCTCTTTAACATAGCCGCAGAGTTTATAAACTTCAGCATGCATCCAGATAGTAGAGGGAGTTCTACCTGCTAGCTGGATTCTCCAGAGTGCAAGGTGTCACAGATGGCACACACATGGCACTGAAGGCACCAACAGAACAGCATTTGCCATTATGTGAACAGGAAGGGGTTCCATTTATTCAATGGACAGATTGTCTGCGATACTCAGAAGATCAATGCCCAGCAAGCAAGCAGCAACACGATGCATTTATTCTTCTATGAGGACAAGCATGTGAATGGATGGGTCCTAGGAGACATGGCCTATCCCCTTCTGCAGTGGCTCATGACACCACGTGGCAACTGAGAACGCAGGCAGAGGACATAAGCTGCAAAATGGCTTGTGGTGGAGAGGACCATAGGAGTCTTAAAGAGCAGATTTTGCAGTACATGCCTCAAAGGTTAGCAAGAATCCTGAATGCATCCTGTTCCCTACACAAGATTGTACCCCAGGAAGGCCTGCAGTTCTTCATGGATGATGAGGAGTCTGAGGAAAAGGAGGTACAGGCCCTAGCACATCAGGAGGATGACCACTTGGATGAATTATCTTTAACAGCTGCAAAGGCCATTTAAAGTCTGATACTACAGGAGGTGTTTATACAGTGATTGGCTACAACGGCTATCATCCATTTTTTAAGGCGAGAGCCCACGGGTCCCACAACTCTGAAGCCATTGACGGCCTTCTCCTCAGCTTCTACTGGGAAGAGTCCACATCCTAGCATACCTCCCAGAACTTCGGTTCCCACCTGCTTGATGAGTCAGCTGTTTAGTACTTAAAGCCATTTTGATGCTCAAGAAGATGGAGAGAATTTGCATTTTAGGTCAATCGGCACATAATGGCAAATGCTGTTCTGTTGGTGCCTTCAGTGCCATGTGTGTGCCATCTGTGACACCTTGCACTCTGGGGAATCCAGCTAGCAGGTAGAGCTCCCTCTGCTATCTGGATGCATGCTGAAGTTTATAAACTCTGCGGCTATGTTAAAGAGCACATCTGTGAGCAGTTGAATGACTTGGCTGATGTTACCCAGATCCTCACTATCACTGTCTAAATCCACCTGGGTGCAACTCCCTGAGCCATTGCTTCGGAGAAGCAGCAACTGCCACAGTTGAAAAACTGGGAGGGGGAGGTGGGTTGGGACAGAGGTAGACAGGGTAGGATCAGCACGCTGGCTCTGTGACCTCTGTCTACTCTCCTCCTCCAGAACTTCCACATCTTGCACCAGTGGAAAAGATGGGCTCAGGTCCATCTCCTCTTCCTCAGAGTCCTCTTCTCCCTTTGGAGGTCCCATGGCTGTGGTGGATCTGCAGGAAGAAATGGCCGAAAATGAGAAGGAATAAATGAGGTTGCTGCTCGAGATGAATGAGAGATGGAAAAGGTGCTGAAGGTGATTTGTGCCTTTGGTTGTGCTCAGGACAGCTAAAGCAAGATCGTAGGTGGCTGCAACTGAGGCACTCCCCAAGTGTTCAGCTGAAGATTGAAATCTGTCGAGAGAATGTAAAAGGCGGTGCCATTTCTGCACACATTTCCTGGAGGCTGAGCTACTCACTCCGTTGCTACACGTGACTTAGACCAGAGCTTGCTTCAGGTGATAGGCAAATCAGCATATTTACAGGCGAGTAGGCGGCGCTAATTTTTTTTAATTGGTGCATAAGCAGTGTAGCTAACGTAAAAGAAATTTAGGCCTATTATCATCAAAAATTAGATAAGTCAAGTAATGTTTAAGTGAGGTGACGAGTGCTTAACCAATTAAATGCAGCTTAGCGCTGAAAGTTAATTGGATCGCAAGATTTTGATCACCGTAATACTTATTTATTTTACACTGCAACATCACTTGAAATTTTCCACGTATTGATCTAACTCTTTATTCAGTGTAGATTTCCATGACATATTGTAATGTTAAAATGAAGAGGGAATTCAGTTCTCACCAATAAATTTTGTTAATAACCTGGACGTACGATAAAAGCTATAAGAAATGTGTACCTTGTGCCTGAAAATATTTAGATAAATGATACTAATTACCTGCGGTTCACACGTCTTGTTTGCAGTAATGATGTGTATACATTACGGAACAGCATGTTTACTCTTGAATTAGCCGTACAGTTATTCACTCACAAATGTCAGCACTTGGCAGTTGGTACATATTTATAGTTCAAATAAAACATGAAAGGTTGTAAGAAAAGTGTTTTTGTTTGGTTGATTGTCTTGGAAATGATAGTGTTACATTCTAACCTTTAGGAATTACAAATTAGGGCATGAAAGCACATTGGGCAGGAATTGCTTACAAAATAAGAGCGCTCAACAGCGCTCACCGTTGTTCGTGGCGAAATGGAGGAGCAAGTTCCAGCGTGCGCACATGCGCAGTGAAACGTGAAAATCCGGAACTTGATCCTACTGGTTCGCCGGCGATACGACAACTTCGAATTAAAAGCTATATCGTCCACTGCAATCAGAGAAATCATTCAAAAAGCATCAACTTGCTTATTTGCCCACCTGTAAAGTAACTAATATCACCACAAAACAGGTACACTTAAAAAGCCGGCTTAAAAAGTTGGAAGCCGGCAGAGACAGTGAACGCAGCTTTTCAAAAATGCTGCAATCTGATTGATTGAGAGGACAGTGTGATCCTCTCACTTCTCCCAGGGTCCTAGCTTCTCTTGAACTGTCGCCGGGCTTGGGCTCCTCTATGCTTCCTATTTGAGGAGGTGCCCAATGTGAAGACCACATTAAGTTAGTGGGTTAGTATAAATCTATTGACCGGCGAGCACTGTCGGTTCGCTGCCCGGAGCAATTTCTGCCCTGCTATTTGGGCTTCTTCAGGCGTAATGAGGTGAGCACTGTGTAATATATTAGAAACCTATTTTTGTACTTAGATAAAAGACAACCCATCCTCCAATCCCTCCACAAAGCTATCATTTTCCTTCAATCTCCAGTAGCTATTTCCCCCTCACCTTATTTTTTGCCTTCAACTTCTGCTTAAAAGTTTTTTTTTATGCTTCCCCCACTCCCTTTGTCCATATAACCTTCCATTCCTCAGTGCTACATTTTTAATTTAATTGCAGTTTCGCCTTCTGGAAATTTTCTTTCACATTTCGTTGGTGCTTTTGTTACTTTTGTGCTATAGCTGTTCCCTGTTGTTTAAATCTAAAAAGCCGACAAAGCAAAAACAAGCTTTGGCATATAAATCAGACTTTGGTAACAAAGTGTATTTTATTTAAGCATAAGCTGACTTAAAGTATTGCTGACAACATTTGTGTGGCTGTTTTATTGTATAAGAGCACTATTTATAATTCTGAATTTGGAGCTATGTAGCAATTTTAATATTTTCTGAAAGTTTCTGAAATAACTGAATGTTTAGCACAGTGAAGATAAAATGGGTAATATAATAAGTTCATCAGCCAGCAATTTTATTCCTTCATAGAAGTGTTAAGTACTTTTGGACAGCCTTACATAATCAGGATTTTTTGGAGGGGAAGCTAAATTGGGTATCTAAGGATTATCTGAGCTCTAAACCTGGTTGTGTCTGTCTTTAGAATCATACTGTTACAGAGTGCCATTTTCTTTGGAACATTCTCTCTCTCTATATATATTTTTAAACACATACAAAAAGGTTCCTGGTAAGTAACACTAATACATGGCGTATTGGAATCTCTTACATAAAAGTTGAAATAAATTACCATCTTGTGGTCATATTTAAAAGCTGGGCAAAGAAGTTTGCACAAGTTTTCGTCTAGCATGAAATCCAATAAATCTTTTTGTATTTGGGACTCTGTGGGGGTGGGATGATTTTGAGGCCTCATAGCTGGTGGAAACTGGGCAGTGGCAGCACTCTGATGGTGGGTAATGACTTAGCTCCCTGTTCCCGCTGACGGAGTGACCGTCACTATCTTCCCCAGGACCTACCACTGGAGTGTCGGAGTGCCCACCTGGGTCAGGGAGTAGGCCCTTTTAATAAGCAGACTGGTGGCCTCGGATCTGGGTTTCCTGCCGCCTGACGTGTCTTGGGTTTCGCTGCCCAAGCAGAGACTCCCGGGGGGTTGTAGAACCGCGCAGCCCCAACTTGCCCGGGCCGCCCAGCGGAACAGGTAGGCCCGTGGCTGCTTCCACACCGGGTCTCTCCCCTTGCCGAGAATTGTAGCCCCCGGATCTACCTCCTTCTAGCCCGGAGGCTGGCCGATATTGCGGCGACTTGGAGCCGATGGGCTGCCCCAGAGCGCTCATTTTCCTCCTGCAGCCCACCGGCCCTTTACTAATGAGGCCCAGCCCTCAAATGGACCGGGCCTTCCGCCAAGACCATCGAGTGGGTGGCCAGAGCATTCCGCCAGCCAGCCGCATGGAGACCACTTCGGTGGGGGGGGGGGGGCATATTTACCTAATTGAATAATATTAAATATAATAAATCTCCATTATTTTTACAAAAAAAGTAGGATAAGATATGCTATCCTGAATGTATATAAAACAGTATTTATTAACTGCAGAGGAAAGGTGCTAAACGTTGACTCAGTTAATACTAATTACATTCTTCTAATTTACGTTTTCTGAGTTTGCACTCTCCCTTTCAGGTGAAAATTCAGCTCGTGGAAGCAACGGTGGATGCAGTAGCCTGTGTTTGATCATTCCTGGTGGCAGAGTGTGTGCTTGTGCTGATGGTCAGTATTTGGATGAGGACAATGTTACTTGCAAATGTAAGTCCACTATTTTGTATCTGTTCTCTTTCCATTTGTTACAGTAGTTAAATTCTAACTTTGTCCCCATCCTATCTAAATGGATCTATTTTCCTCCCTTTTGAAAGTCAAGCTGCCTTTCATAAAGAGGCAGTATAGTCCAGAGGGGTTAACCCATACCCTTGCATGTTATATGAAGAGATTTTTGTACACTTATAACTGAGCCTCACTTATCTTTGTTGTCCTGTTTTATAGTCTATAACTAGTGGTTAGAGGCATCTTGGGAACGGGCAATTTTTGTAGCTGTGATATATAAAGTTCAACTCCAGGGATAATAATGAATAGCGAGTTGTACCCACAGTTCACCGTCCTCGCTGAACTGGAACTTCGTATCACCACAGTAGTTGGAGTCCCACAGGAAATATCTGTTCCCAGATTGCTGCTAGCCAGCTATTATAAAGCATAAAATAGAATAACATGACATTGAGTACTCTACTGAACTCTTCCTTTACATAACATTTAGGATTTTAGGGTTATTCAGTCGACCATACTTCCCTCTTAAACTTGGAGGGAAAAAGGTCACTGGTATCTGCCACTTCTACCACCATTGCTATCTCTTTGTTCAAACAAATGAGAAGCAAAATATTTGGAAAGAAAACATTTCTTCTGAGGTTGGGAACCTGACCAAGTGGGCCTTTACTGAAGAGTTAGAAAATTCACATTTCCATGTGTACTTCATGGAATGTGAACCCAGGAGAATGCTTTTATTTTAAGTAACATTTTATTTCAAGAAGCTAGTCATTACAAATAAACAATGTACAAATCCAAACTGATGTTGAACAATTAAAGGATAAATATTTTCAATTTTTAATGAGGAAAACCACATACAAGTTTAGATACTGATGTGGTAATGGTCTGTTATTAACAAGGCATTTACAGGAGGACACATTAATGGCAAAGTTTTGCATATTTGTTCAGTAGTTTCACATGCTTCAGGATTGGGGCTGTCATGGGGAAGGCATAATTGGATAATAGTGCCTAAGACTATGCTACCTTTTCTAGGGGTGTTGTTGGGTTGGGTCACTTGTGCAGTTGAGAGCAGGTGGTGTCCTTGCATGGCATGTCTGTCATTATCCTGCCCCTCCTCCCGCAGGAAAAGGCCATTCAGTCCCTTGAGCCTGTTCCGCTAATCAGTTGGATCATGGCTGAGCTGTATCTTAACTCCATCTACCTGCCTTGGTTCTGTAACCCATAATATCCTTGCCTAATAAAAATCCACCAATCTCAGGTTTTGAAATTTTCAATTGACCTAGCCTCAACTGCTTTTGGGGGAAGAGAGTTCCTGATTTTCACTACCCTTTGTGTGAAGAAGTGCTTCCTGACATCACCCCTGAATGGCCTAGCTCTATTTTTAAAGGTAACCCCCACCAGAGGAAATAGGGTAGATAGAGAGAAACTATCAACTCCTTTTAATTATCTTAAATACCTCAATTAGTTCACCCCTTAATCTTATGTACTCAAAGGTATACAAGCATAGTCAATGCAACCTGGCCTCATAATTTAACTCTTTTAGCCACTTTATGTTGTGGGACTTGTGAGAAGAAACTTGTAAGATCTTCCAGGACTAGATACTCTCCATTACTTTATTTTTTATGGTTAATGCAAAAAGCAGCTTCCACAGGCAAGCTCTCAATTGATGGACCAATGACATTGTGACTGATCGAATATTTCAGCTGCAAACTATGAATTTGGTTTATTAAGAAATAAAATTGTCAAAAGCAACAATCAGGTAACAGCGGAAAGACAAAATCAATTTATAAAATCTGAAAACATTGCAAAGCTTCAGTAATTCTTGTAACTTTGAACATACGTCAGCTTCGTTATTACTTGGTGGAGCAGATGTTTGCTAAAGAAACTGTGGAACCTTGATATTTTGAAAGCCGAAGTGTGACCAAGAAAGGTTAAAAGGGATAACTTCACAATAAACAAATCCATGACTCAAAATAGGCTGTAAAGGTAACAGGTGGCCTGACAGAATTTTCTGGTGCAATGTTTACACCCGTGAGACAAAACAACTATAATAATGAATAAGGTTAGATTAACTTTCTGGTGGGCTGGCAATCTCATAATTAACTCTGCCTCCTTCTTGTGATAAGAACATTAATATTGGGCATTTCAGTCACCTATGTGGACTTGGTAATTAACACTCATTAGACAGTTCTCCACAATAGAGTTGACTCATCCCACTAACCATGAAGTGGCATCAACACATAAGACGAGCCAAGTGCATTTTAGAGAGATGGACATACATTCTGTTTCCAGTAAACAAATTTAAGTGGTCATCAGCTGGCCAACTATCAAAATTCCACGAGGACATTTTAAAAATATAGTGGCTTATTTTCCTTTTGTGGGCAACCACAAGGCACCAACAGGTCTGCAGCCGAGCAGCCTGGCCACCAACATCGCAAAGGCTAGTAAAGGAAGGACTTGACGTTTAGGCAGGGAAGGAAAGAATGAAAAGTTGGCGGTGGGGGTGAGGGGGTGGTGGGAATTGTTTGTAAAACACTAATAGGTACAAGAATTAGGCCTCGAGGTGTTGCTGATTTATAATAAATATATAAAGAAAAAAATTGAAAAGGGGAGAGGTTCAAGTTCCAGGAAGGACAACAAAAGAAAAGAATTGTGGAAGTTTTTCCCTTTTTAATGTAACAGATTCTGATGCTATAAAAAAGCATTCAAAGACAGAATATACACTGCAGGTCTTAGTAAGGAGAAATTGAAAAAAACAATGTTAATAAATAGATCCAACTGCACTTTTCCTTCAGTGCTGCTGACCCACTGAATATAACATTAAACTAGTATTTTCTGGCTGCTGACCTTTCTTCCGCTGTTGCTGCCCATCCAGTATATAATCACATTTCCCTTCTCTTTCATTTATATTCTCCCTCGTAGCAATGTTAAGGGCCATCCCTTTGCATTGTGCTACATTCTGTTCTTTTGGAAATCTCTGAACTTTCTCTTGACTGAATCACAAACTCCGATCACACTGTCGAAAATGTCATGCTTGAAAATGCCGCCTTCTTCTGTTACCTTCAGTTCCAGCCTTTGATGCTTAGGTTTCACTGATGGGCAAATTGCCCCTCCATGTATTAATTGAAAAATTAACACCAATGGAAGGTGGGAAGAACTTTTTTTCTAAATTTGGTTTAAATGTAAGGACTGATATTGGATGGAATGGGAGGAATTTTCTGGGGGAACCTTGGAACTACACAGATGCTCACCACCCTACCCACAGAAATATAAATGAGATGAAATGCCACAAACACTAGGTTATACCACAAATTCCAAGGGTTTTGGGACCTATACATCCATGAGACACAAACCAAATTGACCTGTAAATCGAATTGCATGTTTAAGTCAGTGTTGTGGCAGAATTAGTGAACTGTGCACTGGCTTTAAGCAGCTACGTACTGATTAGAATTGCACTGCTCATCTGTGGCTGGAAACTCTCTTTGCTGCAGCCAGCCATTGTTCTCAGTGTAGGGTTTGTTCCATTGTTATCTTGTCAGCTGCATGCAGCAATTTGTGATGTTAGTAAAGCATAAATTATCTTAAAGCAGGCTTTTAAGTCCAGCTGTGGATAGTTCACTGCCAAGCTTAACAAATTTAATTCCATTGAAAGCTTTTGATTTTTAAAATATTCTGTTTATTGATGAATTTTCATGCTTATCAAGGTGATGTCAGTATGGGGAAGGGAACACTTTCCAACTTTTGGCACCATGTCCCCATTTATAATAAAACAGAATAAGATGGATGAAAAGTAAAGCTCCCTCTATTGTGGTGTAATAATGTGCTTTAAATGAACATTAGAACACCGTCAGCCATCCTTATTGCCACTCTGAATGAGACTGTCAGTATAGCATTAAATTATTTTTCCTGTAAATCACTAGATCATTTTCCTGTATATTTTCCTTCCGATGTCAAAAAGTGAATAGGTAACAATAAAAGAATCAATCTGGAGACATCTCTAAGATAAATTGATGTATAGTAAAGAAATAGCGGGTGCATTTACTTGGGGGTTCCACCACTTGTTCGCCATAACTTCGATGGAAGAGCTGTGGAAACCCCAGAAAAATGGTACAAACTCTGTTCACTCGTTTTCCAGGATTTCTGTGGTTATGGCAGGCGAATGTGAGAACCCCCAAGGAAATTTACCCCATACAATCATGAATACAGTCTGTGACCAAAACACTCAACCGGTGTTGATTCTGGAAACATGAAGGAACTATTTTGAGATGAGGAAAAAAAGGGAGCTCATAATCCATGGATTTCAGAATTCTGCCTTTTTTCTTCCAACTCAGATTCTTCTGCAATGTAAAAGATTGCATGATGTGTGGAATAGAGATAGAGAATAACTTACAATTCACATCATGGGCTCGATATTACCAGGGCTGCGGGTTCGCGGCGGGGGGGCTACCCACGCGCCCGGCGAAATCAGTCTGCCCCGCGTGCGATCGCAGCCTAATTGGATCCACTTAACTGGTCTTCCGGGTTCCCAACTGCAGAGCTGCGCGTCAGGCAGACTGCGCATGCGCAGTAAGATCTGTCAGCTGGAGGAGCTCTATTTAAAGGGGCAGTCCTCCACTGACTGATGCTGCAACAAATAGGAAAAAATACAGCATGGAGCAGCCCAGGGGGAAGGCTGCTCCCAGTTTAATGATGCCTCACTCCAGGTATCATTAGATGGGGTGAGGAGGAGGGGGAGGACAGAGATCTTGCCCCCGGCAGGCGGGAGGAAACGGCCCGCCTCTGCCACCAGGAAGGCCTGGCTCGAGGTGGCAGAGGAGGTCACCTGCACCACCAACATATCGCCCACCTGCATAAAGTGCAGGAGGCGCTGCAATGACCTAAGTAGGTCAGCCAAAGTGAGTACACTTACTCATCCCCCTACACTCCATCTGTGACATCACCGCCCCCACCCCACACCTCCTTCTGCACTGCCAACACTACTCTGTCACATCACCCCTTATACCCACTCAAACCTCATCCTCATCTTACCTGCACTTACTCACCTCGCCAGTACTCATCCCACCACTACCACTCAACCCAATCCTCATACAATCTCGCGGCTCTATCTCATACTCACCCTCTCATGCATCTCTTTCACGGTCAACCGCACTCAACCTACCACTACCTGTGCTGCAGCCACAGGGCATGCATCACATACGTGCAGTAGGAAGCGTAAGGCAAACGTGTTGTGAGCATGAAGGGGATGCACAAGGGTGTTTGAGGGTTTGTCATGGTTTTTACTTATATTGAATTTCTGACCAATTCACATCACATATTATATTGACACCACTATTGCCACGTCTTGGCGAATCTTGTCTGGTTTGTGCAATAATGCCCTTTCCTGAGGATCACAATGAAGACCCACACCTGATGCCACCCATTGTGTCACTGCAAAGTGGGTGTAGGTGTATTTGCAGGGCTCTTTTGTGCAGACGACTGAGACACGTCGGCGATGTCCCCGGTGGCACCCTGGAAGGATGTGGAGGAGAAGTTGTTGAGGGCAGTGGTGACTTTGACAGCGACAGGTAAGAAGATGGTGCTCGGGCCAGCCGGGAGCAGCTCAGCATGAAGGAGGCTGCAGATGTCCACGACTACATGTCGAGTGACTCTGAGCCTCTGTGTGCACTGCTGCTCAGAGAGGTCCAGGAAGCTGAGCCTCGGTCTGTGGACCCTGCGGCGAGGGTAATGCCCCCTGCGACACATCTCTCTCTCCAGTTGCCCTTCCTCATGCTGTACAGGTGGATGTGTCACAGCACTGTGTTGTGGAGCTCCACGTGACAGAGGTGGACGGCTTGGCCGGCGAGGCTGGTGATACTGTTCGCCCTCCGAGGAAGTCATGACTGCAGCTACGGCGGCCCCCATCCGGAAGATGTACATCCAAGGGGGTCCGCAAGGTAGGTACATGTGTCTGGACCCCGGGGTAAGTGTGCAAGTTGGTGAATTTGATTGTCAGGAGGAGGGTGGTGGAGGCCAAACTTTGTCCCAAATGACAGAGTGGCCTCCTGCAATGAGTGAGGGTCTCCCCCCACCACGTGACAAATGGACCTTTGCAGCTGCCACAGGCTGATGGCTACAACACGTCCATTTCAACTAGGAGCGTTTCCCCCAGTACGGGAGGCAGTCCCAGTTGTTTCCAAAATCCCACCCCTCCTGACATATTCCCTTAATCAGGTCTGTTAATGACCTGAAATAGCAACATAAATACTGTAAAGTGGCACCCCGCCGGCTTTAATTGCCTGCGGGTGCTAAAATGGAGCCCGAGAACGCTGTCAGCCATCCTTATTGAGTAAAGGATTTTGGGCTCATCAAATTAGCTTCTTTGATTAAAAAATCTGAGGGTAGAAATTTCTTTAGGCCCGTCTTCGGCCCTTAAATTGTCAACACGCACGGAGCACGTACCCCAACGTGGAGGTCTGAGGCTGGCCTGAAATTGGGTTTCAGGCCTCATTATCATCATCTGGTGAGCTGCCAGCGCCCGTCTCCAGAGGCAGCACGCCCATTTTAAAAAGATGAATGCCGGGCTGCTGCTGACAACATCCCGGAAAAGAATTCATTTCAAAGTATAAGTAGCAAACTCAGTCTCAAAACACATGAGATATGACAAATATAGTGTGGCAAAGTGAATCTACCTAACATTTTGAAAGATTATACTTCAGTGAGATTTTTTTTTGCAACAAAAAAGCACTCCATCTACTGGATTTTTTTCATATGCAGACTGACAACTTCTTTTCTCCATAGATTTTCCCAATTGTTCAATCGAAAATGCCCCAAACTAGGAACTCTGAACTCAAATGCAATTGTGTTCGATTAGAGACCCATAAGATCATTCATATCCTCCAATACATATGTCAATTACGAAAGTAAAAGTACAAACACTTCTTAGGTCTTGACACTGAAATGGCCGTTTGTGCTATTTGGTACAGTGTTGCCTGTTTGAAGTCTATCTTTTACATCAATACTGACAACAATGCCAAACTGTTTTTATTCAGGAGCAGTCAAAGCAAATGCTGTCATGTGATAGATGCAATGAAAAGGTTTAAAGTTACTGTGTTAGTCGTGGTTTACAAATGATGATGATGAGGATTCATGCTAAGCCGTTTTTCAGAAAAAACATACAGACTAAATGTGCTTTGCACGCTATAACACCACTCCAGTGAGACCATCTCTGAAGGGACAACGCAAAGAGGTGCACCCACTGTATTAGTGCCAAGGGGCGTGATTTCGACCTGGAGCTGGGAACTGAGCGGGTGGGTATATATTCGCATGGGAAACCAGGAAGTGAGTTGAGTGCGTCAGAATAAGAGCATAAGAACATAAGAAATAGGAGCAGGAGTAGGCCAATCGGCCCTTCGAGCCTGCTCCGCCATTTAATAAGATCATGGCTGATCTGATCCTAACCTCAAATCTAAATTCATGTCCAATTTCCTGCCCGCTCCCCGTAACCCCTAATTCCCTTTACTTCTAGGAAACTGTCTATTTCTGCTTTGAATTTATTCAATGATGTAGCTTCCACAGCTTCCTGGGGCAGCAAATTCCACAGACCTACCACCCTCTGAGTGAAGAAGTTTCCCCTCATCTCAGTTTTGAAGGAGCAGCCCCTTATTCTAAGATTATGCCCCCTAGTTCTAGTTTCACCCATCCTTGGGAACATCCTCACCGCATCCACCCGATCAAGCCCCTTCACAATCTTATATGTTTCAATAAGATCGCCTCTCATTCTTCTGAACTCCAATGAGTAGAGTCCCAATCTACTCAACCTCTCCTCATATGTCCGCCCCCTCATCCCCGGGATTAACCGAGTGAACCTTCTTTGTACTGCCTCGAGAGCAAGTATGTCTTTTCTTAAGTATGGAGACCAAAACTGTATGCAGTATTCCAGGTGCGGTCTCACCAATACCCTATATAACTGCAGCAATACCTCCCTGTTTTTATATTCTATCCCCCTAGCAATAATGCGATTGCAACTCAATTGAAGGTAATTATTTTTGCTTCCGGATTTCCCGCACGACAGCCAGCCACATTGACAGGTTGGCTGCCTGTCGGGAGGGAAAGGAGCTGGGAATCAGAGAAAAGGGCGAGATCATGGGCTGTGGCGGACATCGGGGGTGGTGGAAGGGAGTTGGTCTGATGCCATGGAGGACCTCGGGGTGGGGTGTCTGATGTTGGAGGTGGAGACTGGTGAGGGGGTGGGGGGGACGTGGAGAAGATCGCAGGCCGGGAGGTGATCAAGTCATCAGAAAAGTTGGAGATTGGGAGTCGTCGGAAAAGTTGGAGGTAGGGAGGGGGGGTCTCGGACATTGGACGGGGCGTTCGGACATTGAGGGGAGATCGGACGATCGTGGGAGTCCAATCGTTGCAGATAAGCTTGTTGGGCCTGGAGGGATCACTCCTGGCCCACAAGCAGTGCTATAAAGGCACTTACCTCATGGATCCGGCCCTTCTCACCTCCTCTCACTGGACAAGATTCACGAGCCACGGGAAGCCCATGCAGGTGAGGTTAAATTAGTCCGCCCATGCAGGTGAGGTTAAATTAGTTTCAGCATTAGAATCAATAATAAATTAAGCACCACAACTATTTCAATGAGGTAAATTGCCCCTTTAACAATCCACCCCCGAGCTTTAAGTAGGAATGGGACTTCTGGGTTTCTGTTGCGTGCATCCAACCGTGCCTGGGTTAACCCGAAAGTGTTGGAGCCAGGTTGCGGTCCCATTGCTAAAATCTACAATTTTGATTACCCCCAGCCCATCCGTTCTTTGGGGTTAAAACCATCCCCAATATGTCTACCCTGGTACTCTGCAGAAAGAGCAATTGACTGGGTGAAGTGGAAATGCATTTTGATGATACTCAAGAGGATGGCCTTTGGCACATTCAGGATGTGGATTACAATCCTGATAGACAAATTCCACTCCCACGGTTTGCACCCGTGACTTCAGCTGCTCTGCATTTCTACTCCACTGGAGGGGTAGGGGGATCAGACATGGATGTCTCCTATCTCCCATCCTCTTTGTCCTGGCCACAGAACCCTGATGATGTGCATCTGAACAAATCCAGGCATCCAAACAGTACAGACAGCAGGGACTCTGGACAAAATGTCTGACATAATTCTACTATTTGTAACCAACCCAGTCATCTCACTCCCCAGCATCAGAGAACTTAGGTGGCTCTCTAGTTACAAACTCAACTACCCTAAAACAGAGGCACACCTCTCACAGAGGACATCCCCACACAAATATGGGACCCCTACTCCTTTTCGTAATCAGGCCTTAGATCTTATATACTTTGGTGTACCTCACACTGAAACTCGCCATTTTGTACAAAAATAGCTCTCTAGTCCTACTCCCTCACCCCCATCCAATGTAAATACCAATCTAACTAGATGGAATAACCTGTTTAGGTAAACACAATAGAGATGAATAGTCTCCCCACATCATCTACCTATTTCAGATGCTGCCTGTCAAGGTAATGAAAGAACTTGCATTTAGACAACACTTTTTAAGTTCTCAGGACATCATAGCATAGACCACTTCACAGCCAATGAATTACTTTTAGCAGTGTAGTTACTATTGTTAGTAGGCATACACAACAGCTAGTTTGCACACAGCAAGGTCCTACGAACAGCAATAATATCAGTAACCAGTTAATCTGTTTTGCTGGTGTTAGTTGGGGGTTGAATGCTTACCTTGACCCTGAAAACTCCCCTAATCTTCTCCAAATAGTACCATGGGATTGTTATGATTACCTGAGCAGATAGATGGGTCTTTGGTTTAGTGTCTCATCCAAAAAACTTAGGTACCAGCCCAACTTATCACTTGACTTGAACAGTTGGATCTCCAAGGGGAGGGGGACAGGGCAGTGGGTTTCAAATAAGCCTCATGTCTAAACTTGAAGCCTCCTAAACTTCATAGAATAATGCAGGTAGCCCAGGAGCACCTTCACCACGCAGACTTCAGTGGTTCAAGAAGAAGGCCCACCACTACCTTCTCAAGGGCAACTAAGGATGGGGAATAAATGCCAGCCTCGCCAGTGACACCCACATCCCGAGAATGAATTTAAAAAATCCCAGTGATTATTTCCTACTACCTGGCCTCCCAGCAAAACCTAGGACTAGGCATGGAGGCCAAGACTCTACCATGCCGCTGCACAACCTACGTTAGAAGAGGCGACCAGAGAGGCAGAAGCCCATTGTGGCTGCAGGAGCTTGGAGGTAGCTTTGTACCTTGCTTAAGATCCTACTAGGTCTATCAGTCTTCTCCCAAAAATGGCACATGGAAAGGTCCCAGGAATCACTCTGATTGATTCAGAGCCTGGCGAGAGAAAGGGATTTCCGGCCAGATCATGCCCTTCCACCAGTTAGCTGGCAAATTTCACCTCTCTTTGCATGACCAGTCGTGCTATCTTCAGATGAGGTAATAATTTGTAAACTTCAATATGAGTCAAACGCCACCCTCTAAACCTTTCCTCCATTCCTCAGTTTCCTGTAAACACTCCATCCTATCCACCGTACTCACTCTTCATGACCAAAGACAGGACAGAAAATCTGAGGAAAGCCTGGGATCAGGACCTAGGCCATATGTTAAAGGAAGAGGAATGGTGAGAGATATCGAGATGATCCTTAATATCACCAACTGCAACAAAGTACATAGGTTAACTTGTGATCATACCTCAAAAATATTTCACGCCACACACAACCTCCACAAATTTCATTCCTCCATACCAGACAACTGCTGGACTACACCTATTCTGATCATGCCATTCTTTATAGCACTCCTTGAAACAGTAAACACTATCACCAGTCTTGGATTGCCAGAGGACTGAGCTTAATGATTGCAGTACCTACCCTCTGGAGAGCACGAGTCCTTTGTAAAAAAGCAGGTTAGCACAAACTCACTACTGGTTGTGATATAAGGTGCATCCTGCTCTGTAATGAAGTGCAATCCTCCTCACAACAAATGCGGTTGAAGCACATGTAAGGTGTATCCCAATCAGAATGAGTGATGTTCGACCTCCACCGAGAACTGGAGTTAATACTCAGTCGTCTGGGACCCATTGTTAGAGACTCACCAACAATAACTTGCCCTTTCCCAGCACAGCAACTTGCCCAATGATCGTGAGGGATAATCCCCCCAATTGATATGGCCACTGGTAAGCAGGGCCTTTCCCCCTGCATCTCCAAACTAAACTACTCCTCAAACAAGCTGACTCAACCCTTTGACCTGCACTGCTTCAATGCAAGCATAGTCATGCCATGAAATCTGAATGTATCAAGGCACTCCTCCCACAAGCACCAAGCAATCAAAATGTACAACGACTTTATGAAATATATATCTGGATGTACACTTCTGAGAATTCAATAAAAACAAAAGAAAAATATATTCAGCGGACACTTAAGCTCCTGTGTGTGATTAATATCTTACTGTGAATAGCAGCTGTGCAGTAGAACATGATTTTAGTGCTTTAAAAATATTATTATTGCCCTGTTTCAAAATTTACTTACAAGCTGATAATCTGTCAACTATCAGTGTTATTTGTTAGCTGTTAGAAATATATGAACTTTACATAGTTTCTTAAAGGTATGACAATGTTTGGGAATATAGTTTTGAGGGGGGGAAGAGATTGCCTTTTGAAGAAAGAACTTGCAGTTAAATGGCGCCTTTCATGACCTCAGGATGTCCCAAAGTGCCAATGAAGTATTTTTGCAGTATACTCACTGTTGTGATGTAGGAAACCACAGTAGCCAATTTGGACACAGTGCAGTCCTACAAGCAGCAATGAGAGAAATGACCAGATAGTCTGTTTTTGGTGGTGTTAGTTGAGATGTAAATGTTAGCCAGGATACTGGGAGAATTCCCTGTGCTTCTTCAGAAAGTGCAATGGGATGTTTTACGTCCACCTGGGAGGATAAACAGGGCCACGGCTTGATGACTTATCTGAAAAAATAGCTGAGACTTTCACTTGAAAATTCTGTTCAATGCACACTGAAAATGCAATAAGTAAGCAAAATAACACTTGGTAATTGATGCCATCCAATGATTATCATCTGAAGTGCAATAGTAATACAGTATAGCTGCTTAGCACCTCATGATGACAACCAGTGTGAACTAAATGCTTCAAACTTTAAAAAAATCAAAAACGTTTTGGGGCTGAAAATCTGAAGGTGGGAATCACGAGATCACACCCGCTGGTGCCCTCGAGCCCTGACCCCACTGAGTCAGCAGGAGACATCTCATTACCAAAAGATGGGTGGGTACAAGTGCCACTTCAGGCTCATCGCTTGTATCCTCTTGCCCATGGTGGCCAGAAACTCTAGTGCCCTCCTGCCCACAGGGATGGGGGGAGAATAGGGGGGATTGCCTAGGCCAAATCTTTTCCAAATCCCATGGTACCTGCTGCCCAAGGGGACCAACCTGTCAAAAAGAATTCTTCAAAAATCCTATTTAGGGAACAAGCCATTTGCCCGGTGTAGGGAGTTTCTGCCCTTTGCTGTCATTTCCCTTGCATATGGAGGTTCCATCAAGGCACCAGAATCTCCGAGAAATAATGGCGATCCAGCGTAGTCCTTGAACAATTTTGAAGCCCTTGTTTCATTGCTCTAAATATATAGTAATAACCTTCAGATTGGCTTAGTGCTGATTAAAAAAAATCTAAGGACCTTGCAGACAGATTCTAATGTCCACATTTTACCAAAAAAAAGACACACACAAAGTGATCAGCTCAGCAAACTCAGAGTGAAAGTAGATTTAGAGTCTTCATTTTCAAAATCAGGACATTGATCTCAGGTTTGTTTTTCACATAATTTTTAGACCGAGGAGGATGACAGCATGTACTTCAATGATTTTTTTAAGTTTTTTACATTTTCATGAATTACACCAATGAAAAGCCTTCATGAGAAAACTAGTTAAAGCAATTCTTTGGTCCTGCCTTTACACATTCTGACAAACTTTGTGATCTTTGTGACCTATTGAACGTCGTTATTCAGCTCAAACTATGTTGCTATTGTAATATTTTCAAAGATTAATCATCAGTTAGGGAAAAAAATAGAAAATTTCATTCAAAATGTAAAGTTTGTGCAATTGGTTTTTGCCCTTCAGTTAATTGAAATGTCAGTTTTGATTTTCATGCTGATAATTTTTTTCAAATTTGAATTATGGCACTGTACTATGATCGACAGGAACATGCTGTTTTTTCTGCCATTAACAACAGCTTTCAAAATTTCGAGTTCATACAAATATAAGATGGAATTTATTTGTATAAAGTTAAATTTGAAACGGCTCATTCTTTAGCACATTGAAAAACCAAAAAGTGATCTGATGGAGGGTCACAGATGAAATCAAGGCCTTGATGTTAACTCCCCCCCCCCGCCCCCCCCACGATGGGCGGGAGATGGATGGAGGGTGGTTAGGAAATAAGAAATGGGCAACACGACCTCAACCCGTCACATACAATCCTGCCGCCATTTTCACGGCTTTGGGTTTCATGGCATGCGAGTGCCCCGGAAAGGAAATCCGGCATTAAAGGGGAGATGGGAGCTGTTGGCTCCACAAGGTAAGTTCCTTTTACAGCACTCCTTGTGGGCCAGGAGGAGGAGGAGGAGGAGGAGGAGTGCTCCCCCACGGCCCCTCAAGGAAACCTTTGGCCTCAACCTCTGCCGATCGCGGCCTCTCTCTCCCCGCTGCCAGGTTCGCAGATCCCCCCCAAAGCACCGATCTTAGGCCTTCCCCCTTCCTGATTGCCGGGAACGGTCCCCAAGTGTCCCCAGCTGCGGCTTCCTGCCGCTGGTTTTCCTGCCTGGCAGCTGGCCAGCCTGTCAATTTGGCTGGCTGCTGGGTGGGAAATGGAAGAAAATAATTATAATGAAGTCCTATCGTTAAATTCGGCAGGTCCTCCGCGTCCCCGGCTTGATGCGTTCCTTGGCCGTTTTCACCCTCCCTGCCTCCCCGCAAATATCAGGGTCGATATGTGGCAATGCTACCGATAATTACATCGAGTTTATGACAAAGAAACAGGTCATTCAGTCCACACAAGCCTACTCCCACCTTACTTCATCTCACCCTGTAGCCATAGCGTTCTATTCCTTTCTCCCTAATGTAATTACCTAGCTTCCCATTAAATGCATCTATGCTATTGGCAACTCCATGTGGTAGCGAGTTCCACGTTTTCACCACTCCCTGAGTAAAGAAGTTTCTCCTGAATTAATTATTGGATTTATTAGTGACTATGTTATATTTATAGCCCCTAGTTTTGGACTTCCACACAAGTAGAAACACCTTCACCACATCTACCCTATCGAACCCCATCATAATTTTAAAGACCTCTATCAGAGAAAAGAGTCCCAGTCTGTTCAGTGTTTCCTGATAGTTGTACCTTCTAAGAGACTTTTAACTTTCAAGTTGACATTTACTTCACAAGCCCCTCTAAAAAAAACTAATCCCTGGTTGAAGACAGAAGAGTTATTCTCTGCCCATGGATGACTACATTTCCTGAAGAATAAAGATTCATTGACTTAAGCTAATACAGCTGTGGAAGATATTTGTAAACTGTAAAAAAAAAGGTTTGCAGTTACACAACAGAAGCCACTAAGAATAAATAAATTCTTGTACAATCATTAAAAAACGTAAGTTCAAATACACTGTTAAGAACTCGTCATTAACAACAAATCAGACCAGTTGTTCCAGACAAAGGGCTCGAAATTAGCACCCGCTATCGGGTGCGTTCCTGGTGGGGGGCTCCAAAAATCGGGGAATCCCGGAGCGGGTCGGGAGCCCGGCTCCAACCCGCCCACTTCCGGGTTACCCACAGACGCGCCGACGTGCACGCGCAGCCCCCGCATGTGGGACTCCCGCAGGCAATTAAAGCCGGCAGGGTGCCACTTAAAGTATTTATTAAGGTCTTTCAGGTTGTTTAGAGACCTGATTAAGGAGATATTTCACATGAGGTGGGATTTTACAAACAACTGGGACTGTTTCCCGTACTGGGGGAAACACTCCCAGTTCAAATGGACGTGTTGCAGCTATCAGCCTGTGGCAGCTGCAAAGGTCCATTTGACAGGTGGGAGGGGGAGACCATCACTCATTGCAGGGGGCCACTCTGTCATTTGGGACAAAGTTTGGCCTCCACCACCCTCCTCCTGACAAGAAAATTCACCAACTTGCACACTTACCCCGGTGTCCAGACACATTTACCTACCTTGCGGACCCCCTCAGATGTACATCTTCCGGATGGGGGCCACCGTAGCTGCAGTCATGACCTCCTCGGAGGGTGAACAGCATCACCAGCCTCGCTGGCCACGCCATCCACCTCTGACACGTGGAGCTCCACAACACAGTGCTGTGACACATCCACCTGCACAGCAGTGCACACGGAGGCTCAGAGTCACTCGACATATTTTTTTTTTTATTCGTTCACGGGATGTGGGCGTCGCTGGCAAGGCCGGCATTTATTGCCCATCCCTAATTGCCCTTGAGAAGGTGGTGGTGAGCCGCCTTCTTGAACCGCTGCAGTCCGTGTGGTGACGGTTCCCCCACAGTGCTGTTAGGAAGGGAGTTCCAGGATTTTGACCCAGCGACAATGAAGGAACGCCGATATATTTCCAAGTCGGGATGGTGTGTGACTTGGAGGGGAACGTGCAGGTGGTGTTGTTCCCATGCGCCTGCTGCCCTTGTCCTTCTAGGTGGTAGAGGTCGCGGGTTTGGGAGGTGCTGTCGAAGAAGCCTTGGCGAGTTGCTGCAGTGCATCCTGTGGATGGTGCACACTGCAGCCACAGTGCGCCGGTGGTGAAGGGAGTGAATGTTTAGGGTGGTGGATGGGGTGCCAATCAAGCGGGCTGCTTTATCTTGGATGGTGTCGAGCTTCTTGAGTGTTGTTGGAGCTGCACTCATCCAGGCAAGTGGAGAGTATTCCATCACACTCCTGACTTGTGCCTTGTAGATGGTGGAAAGGCTTTGGGGAGGACATCTGCAGCCTCCTTCATGCCGAGCTGCTCCCAGCTGGCCAGAGCACCATCTTCTTACCTGTCGCTGTCAAAGTCACCACTGCCCTCAACAACTTCTCCTCCGCATCCTTCCAGGGTGCTACCGGGGACAGCGCTGACGTGTTTCAGTCGTCTGCACAAAAGAGCCCTGCAAATACACCTACACCCACTCTGCAGTGACACAATGGGTGGCATCAGGTGTGGGTCTTCATTGTGATCCTCAGGAAAGGGCGTAATTGCACAAACCAGACCAGATTCGCAAAGACGTGGCAGTAGTGGTGCCAATATAATATGTGATGTGAGTTGGTCAGAAATTAAATATGAGTAAAAACCATGACAAACCCTCAAACACCCTTGTGCATCCCCTTCATGCGCACAACACGTTTGCCTTACGCTGCCGAATGCACATATGTGATGCATGACCTGTGGCTGCAGCACATGTAGTGGCAGGTTGAGTGAGGCTGACGGTGAAAGAGATGCACGAGAGGGTGAGTATGAGATAGAGCCGCGAGATTGTATGAGGATTGGGTTGAGTGGTAGTGGCGGGATGAGTACTGGCGAGGTGAGTAAGTGCAGGTAAGATGAGGATGAGGTTTGAGTGGGTATGAGGGGTGATGTGACAGAGTAGTGTTGGCAGTGCAGAAGGAGGTGTGGGGTGGGGGCGGTGATGTGGCAGACGGAGTGTAGGGGATTGAGTAAGTGTACTCACTTTGGCTGACCTACTTAGGTCATTGCAGCGCCTCCTGCACTGTATGCAGGTGGGCGATATGTTGATGGTGCAGGTGACCTCCTCTGCCACCTTGAGCCAGGCCTTCTTGGTGGCAGAGGCAGGCCGCTTCCTCCCGCCCGCCAGGGGGAAGATCTCTGTCCTCCCTCTCCTCCTAACCCCATCCAATGATACCTGGAGTGAGGCATCATTAACCTGGGAACAGCCTTCCCCCTGGGCTGCTCCATGCTGTAATTTTTCCTATTTGTTGCAGCATCAGTCAGTGGAGGACTGCCCCTTTAAATAGAGCTCCTCCAGCTGACAGACCTTACTGCGCACGCGCAGTCCGCCCGCCGCGCAGCTCAGCAGCGGGGAACCCAGAAGACCAGGTAAGTGGATCTTATTAGCCTGCCATTGCGCGCGGGGCAGACTGATATTTCACCTGGCGCGTTACCCACGTGCCCAATCGCCCCCCCACCCGCCGTGAACCTGCCGCCCTCGTAATATTGAGCCCAAAGTGTGAATGCCTACAGATTACCCTCAATACTGTGGTGATGCCTTGGCAAGGCAAGAGAAGCTGGAGTTGCTCACCTGAGAGCAGTGAAAGTTGAGGGGAGATTTAATAGAGGTGTTCAAAATCATGAATGGTTTTGATACAGTAAATAAGGAGAAACTGTTTCCAGTGGCAGAATGGTCAGTAACCAGAGGACCCAGATTTAAGGTAATTGGCAAAAGAACCAGAGGCGAGATAAGGAGAAATGTTTTTACGCAGCGAGTTATGATGATCTGGAATGCACTGTCTGAAACGGTGGCGGGAAGTAGATTCAATTATAACTTTCAAAAGGAATTGGATAAATACTTGAAGGGGAAAAATTTGCAGGACTATGTGGAAAGGGCAGGGGAATGGGACTAATTGGATAGCTGTTTCAAAGACTTGCGTAGGCACGATGGGCCTCCTGCTGTGCTGTATCATTCTATGAAGACAAACTAGCTCAAAATGACTGATGACATTTTGGATAGATCATTATTGGGAATTTAAATGGAAAATGAGTTAAATATAATTTGGCATTTTATCGTCTATTCCATTTCCAATCAAGCTGAAAACTGTGACAAAACCAGCAAGTGAAAAATATTCATACCAGTTCTAATAATAATATTTGGCTTAAGTAAATAGTATTTCTGAAAGTTGAAAACAAGGAAATGAGGGTCAGAAGATGTGAACCTTTGTTAAAACTTAAATAAAAGCAATAGCTTGATCATTTATTTGCTTCTCTGAGTACAAAAAGGAAAATAAATGACCGTACAAGTGATGAGCAAATATAATCTTCCCCATTATGTTTGTACAACAGCTATGGTATGATTTTAAAATAAACTATTTTGATAGAGGTTATTTAAAGCTTGGAGGATTCTATGATTCTGCCATGGTAGTGAGGTGTCCCTTACCTTGATTTCTAGACATGACTATTTATAGGCCTAATTTTATCTGTGATTAATCTACTTGTGTGGATTTGTATTCTGAGCCCAGGTTATGATGGTATGTGAAACATCCTTACTAATAGGGGATAGGCAGGTAATCAGCCCAAGGCCTTTATCAATGCAGCTTTAAATCTGGCAACTTGGAGGTGTACAATGTTTATTCGGATCATTTGCCCTTCTCCCCCATTTGGAATGCAATTTGCATCTGCAATGTGCCCCCTTTTCATAGCGTGATTGAGATTCAGAGTTCTCCACCTTGTACTCAGGTCCTACCAATCCATTGGTGCTCTGGAGTGAAAGTTCTCTCTTAAAACATGTTTTAAATAGATTGTTATTTATGTTATTTTTGTTATAACCATGTTTTTATCTTATTTATGCCAGACCTAGTTTGAAATCCTTTCATGATTCATCAGATTGATGAATAAAAATACACAGCAGAGCTTTAAAGATTGAAAACTTTTTTTCATTCCTGATTGCTGTGGAAAAATGAAGAAAATCCCTACATTTCCTTTCTAAGGTTTTCTTTATGATTTAATCGTTCTGGAATCTGTAAACTGGAAGAAGTGGTGAAATGAAACTCACTTTCTTCAGGCAGAATAAACTCTTTCACAACAAAGATAAGCCCAATTGGAAAAGGATTTCTAGTTCAGTAACTTCTTCAGACTTAATGAGGATTTAAAGTGAAATATGTAATTATAGCTGAATAATAATCATGCTGTGTATATCAAATACAGCATACATATTTATGGTATTATGATAACATTATGGGGGTAGAGTTTCCGCTTTGGGCGCAATTAGGAAATTGCTCCTAAAATGTGCTTGAAATTGTGCTGGTTGGGTTACAGTTCGAGTTTCCGCTAAATTAATTTGCATAATCACAAACGTAAAATCTTCCCTGAAACAGCGCAATTGGGCACTGCAATAGAACATAATCGTTTCTTGTTTTCTTCTTTCCATTAAAATGTTTTCCTTGATCTATTTTAGAGTGGTAATCTGGTGCAGTTTTATTAACACAGCTCAAAATGGGTTTATTAGCAGACATAATCATTTTTAATAAGTGTCCAGTCCTCCACCTGTGAGTAACCTGATTTCAAATCACTGAAAATGACTCAAAAAACGATACTGAACCATTTAATTGTTTCATTGGTGTACACTAGCGAAATTCTTGGTAAATTAAATATTTTTTGATATGAAAAAACTTAAAGTGTGCTTACTAGTGCCTGTGCGCCTAAGAAAATGAACACAATTTGAAGATCCTTCCCAAACCAGCAGAATAACACAATTTCGAAATGGGGATGTCGCCATCTTTGTGGGTGGGGCCTGATCCAGGCGGTTTGAATCTTGAACCAGCGTAAAAGATCGCAAAAAACACAAACGTAAGTGGTTTAGGTCGTAACTTACTTACGTTTAAAATTCCCCGATATTTTGCTCTGGTTTTGCCAATGTCGCCCGGATTTGGTAATATTACTAGTGTAAACAAGCGGAAACTCATGCCTCTGATATTTTATTCTTATTGATTACAACTGCAAATTTTTATGGTTGTCAATCTTTATTACTATATTTTTTCTAGTAAAGCCTGGCCCACCCACTCTTCAGCAATGCCATTTTGGAGAGTTTGCATGTAGAAATGGAAGATGTATTCAGGAACGCTGGAAATGTGATGGAGATAATGACTGCTTTGATGGCAGTGATGAAGATCAAGACATCTGCTGTATGTTTTGAATTGCACAAATTGGCTTTTTTAGTCGTTGCTTCATTATTTTGTTACCATGTGTTCTATGGTCTGGTGAGATTAATTAAAATGAAGAATACCATTTCAGCTTTTCCATTTTGAAACAAATTCTCAAACAAACATTAAAACATTTTTTAAGATTTCTGAGTATCTCAAGTTGGCAGCCTAATCAGCTGTGCAAGTGTGATGATGTATTGTTCAGCTATTCCAATTCATCAAAAAGAAGTTTAGACTTGTTGACACAACTGATTTGTTTTGTAAATTTTATTTTTGTCAATTTGCATTTTATGGATAAAGTGACAGTAGTTTGATAACCAACTGGGAATAATGTATAAGTAATGAACATTTATTTAATAGCTGGTAAAATTTACAAATAAATCAGGGTGGAATGTGGCTTCAAATTGCTGCTATAAAGCATAGCATTTTAACATTATAACTATCTAGCCTACTGCCAGTGACAGGGTAAAATTATGAGATAATGTTCAGTGCAGAAATAACAATTCATTAGAAATAGCTATTTAGAACCCAAGGCACTGTATAATTCATCTATCTGTTTTATCATAGATTCATACCACAGATACAAATTTCATTAATTAACATATTATTTACAGCTTTTGGTTTTAACTGATCAGCCATAATTATTTTTTGCTAGACAACAGCACTTGTCCTGCTAATCACTTCAGATGCCAAAATAATCGTTGCATCCCTAAAAGGTGGCTATGTGATGGAGCTAATGATTGTGTCAACAATGAGGATGAATCAAATGAAACTTGTGCAGGTAATTTCGCTCGCTGATTCATATATAGTCTGTTGTAACATTTTGAAATGCACTGAAAATGCTTCATATGACAATCCAGATGTTTAATAGTCTTCAAGCTTTCAACCTCTCTGAAAGCCTTCGGTAATCTTTCTTTTTATCTTGCACTATTTCTTTACAAGTATTGTTTCCCATCTTAAAAAGTATATGAAAGCAAGAAAAACATCACAAGAGTTTGCAGAACAAAGCTATTGCTTTTATACTGCAGGAGTTTTTAAGATTATTCAAGGGTAAAAGGGTAAAAAATTAATGTTAAACTGAATAATGTGATTTAAAAAAAAATAGAATTGGTATTCTTCATAGAAAGTACAGCACAGGAGAAGGCCTTTCGGCCCATCGTGCCTGTGCCAGCTCTTTGAAAGAGCTATCCAATTAGTCCCATTCCCCCGCACTTTCCCCATAGCCCTGTAATTTTTTTCCTTTCAGGCATTTTTTTCTATCCAATTCCCTTCTGAAAGTTACGATTGAATCTGCTTCCACCGCCCAATATTAACAGTTACATTCAACATGGATGCAGATGTGAGAAAAAAAACTGTTTCCTCTTCTGCACTGGAGACTTCCAAGCAGCTACCTTATTTACACACATTACTTCTGGCTTGTGAGACGGCAATTAATCAGCCAACATTGTTTTAATAAGAATATGGTTCACAGCTCAAATAATAGGTATTTGCACATTTTTGACTATCTAATAAATATTTATTAGTCCACCATATTAGATTGGAAAACTGGCTTTTATTCTTAAATATAAATATTGTTATGACATAAAAATATTGTTATGACCTATTCAATGACTCAGCCTCCACAACTTACCCCAAAAAGCTGTGGAGGCTGAGTCATTGAATACATTCAAGGCTGAGTTAGACAAATTTTTGATCAGCAAGGGAGTCAAAGGATATGGGGAAAGGACGGGAAAATGGAGTTGAGATAAAAATCAGATCAGCCATGATGTCATTAAATGGCGGAGAAGGCTCGAGGTGCCGAATGGCCTACTCCTGCTCCTATCTCTTATGGTCTTATAAAAGGGAACTCAAAAGTTTTTTTATAAACATAAATAGTAAAAGGATAATCAAAGGAAGCGTGGACCTGATTAGGGACAAAAAAGGAGATCTTCTTGTGGAGGCAGAGGGCATGGCTGAGGTACTAAATGAACACTTCGCCTCTGCCTTCACTAGAGAAGAGGATGCTGCCATTGTAGCAGTAAAGGAGGAGGTAGTAGCGATATTGGATAGGATAAAAATAGATAAAAAGGAGGTACTTAAAAAGTACTCAAAGTAATATTGGTAGCCACTTTGCTCCAGCAAGCTGCTGCCATAATTGCTTATTTCTCCACACTCCCTAATGAGAAAGCAATGCCCGTTTAAGTATTCTTTTTTTTAAAAAAAGGCAGAATGTGACTAGAAAAAAAATGCTTGAAGTATCTGTACCCAAGGTACTTTGTATTTCCAAGAGGAACAGAGCTTATATGCCAGATAACTAGAAAAGAGAAGGCTGAGGGGGTGACCTGATAAAGGTCTTTAAGATGATGAAAGGATTTTATACGGTAGATGTAGAGAAAATATTTCCACTTGTGGTGGAGTCCAAAACGAGAGGTCGTCAATATAAGATAGTCACTAATAAATCCACGAAGGAATTCAGGAGAAACTTCTTTACCCAAAGAAGAGTGTTCAGAATGTGGAATGCACTACCACAAGGAGTAGTTGAGGCAAGTAGCATGGATGCATTTTAGGGGAAGCTGAATAAGCACATGAAGGAGAAAGGAATAGAAGGGTATGCTGATAGGGGCAAATGAAGTAGGGAGGGAGGAGGCTTGTGTGGAGCAGAAACACCAGCATAGACCAGTTGGGCCGAATAGCATGTTTCTGTGCTGTAACTTGCCGTAACTTGATTAGGTATATATTTAAGGACTTATTTTGTTTTAGAAATAAAGATCCGTACCTGATTTATAGAAAGTATGAAACAATATTAATTGCAACCTTTGTTCTCTAATATCTGTTCAATGTGAAGAATGTTGTGACTATAATTCTTAGCAGGCCATAATAATTAGTATTAATATGGGCAGTGCATTACATGAATGAAATCAGATTCTCCAAAAGCTTCCAAATGATGATAAATTATTAACCTAGCTTAGGTGTAAGCTATCTAATGGTGAATTCAGGGAAGAGGCCACGTTCTGTTGAAAGCAGTGCAAGAAACATAACATAAAATATCCACTTGTCTCTTCTTGCTGTATTTTTCTTCAGTTCCTGCCATAATGGTTCCTGAACTTTAGTGACTGTACAATATTCATTAGTTACTCTTTGAAATCAATATTGTACATAGTTAAAGGTAATAATAAAAAGTTATGAGGCTGATAAGCATTATTTCTACTTGGTAATTGTAACAATTAATTCAGTAACAATGTCCCTATAAAATTAACATAATTGTACACAGCTATAGTAGCAACTCTAACCTTAAAAGTTCAACAGTGATTCATTGCAATGGGATTCATTATTGTCTACAATTTCAAGCACTTTCCAATAATTCCACTGCATTCAACATGGATTGCATTTGAAAATTAAACTAGGCATTAAAACCTATCAGCAGCAATTCCCCATTTTCAGGGAGAAAAATTCCAAAAGATTCAATATTTCTGAAGCTTTATTTTACACTTAATAGTAATTTTGCAACAATACTTTTGACAAGAAAATGAGTGTTCTTGGAACATTTTTCAGTAGTTTGACGAGTGACACATTTGCTGGTAGTTGCAATTTCTACCATGTGCTATGTGTTATTTGATAATGGTAGCTCAACCCACGGTGTAATTATAAGCCAAATAAAATCCTAAAGGGGATAATAGCAGTGTCGACCCTGCTGTGAAATTTCCAGCTTTGATGAATGGTACTTTTTACACTAACTTCATAATGATCTGAGCAATACCAGCACATTTACTATATAACGGTACCAACGTAGCCATTTCCCATGTACTTATAAAGAGTCAAAAATGTGTTTTTTCTATATCCAGTAATAATAAACAAATTATAAAATATTTATTTTTTGTTCAGTCAATTATTCATGTGATGGTCTTAAATATCCATTGAGAACAATGAGACCACGATGCCATGAGGGTGATTTTCAACCACCAGCCATCCATTTCTTGCCTGAAAACTGGGCGGCCAGCAATTGAAAATCGGGGATACCTCGGCTACTGCATTAATGTCCGAGGCCAACTGATGCAGTTGTCAGGTAGGCCTGTCAACGAAACAGGCAGGAGGCTGCGTAAATATGCAAATCGTAGCCCCACGCTGGTTGTAGGACCCTAATGGCAATTCTTAGGTAAAAATGGGCAGAGTGTTTTTTTTTATTCGTTCATGGGATGTGGGCGTCGCTGGCGAGGCCGGCATTTATTGCCCATCCCTAATTGCCCTTGAGAAGGTGGTGGTGAGCCGCCTTCTTGAACCGCTGCAGTCCGTGTGGTGATGGTTCTCCCACAGTGCTGTTAGGAAGGGAGTTCCAGGATTTTGACCCAGCGACGATGAGGGAACTGCGATATATTTCCAAGTCGGGATGGTGTGTGACTTGGAGGGGAACATGCAGGTGGTGTTCTCATGTGCCTGCTGCTCTTGTCCTTCTAGGTGGTGGAGGTCGTGGGTTTGGGAGGTGCTGTCGAAGAAGCCTTGGCGAGTTGCTGCAGTGCATCCTGTGGATGGTACACACTGCAGCCACAGTGCGCCAGTAGTGAAGGGAGTGAATGTTTAAGGTGGTGGATTGGGTGCCAATCAAGCGGGCTGCTTTGTCCTGGATGGTGTCGGGCTTCTTGAGTGTTGTTGGAGCTGCACTCATCCAAGCAAGCGGAGAGTATTCTATCACACTCCTGACTCGTGCCTTGTAGGTGGTTGAAAGGCTTTGGGGAGTCAGGAGGTGAGTCACTCGCCGCAGAATACCCAGCCTCTGACCTACTCTTGTAGCCACGGTATTTTTATGGCTGGTCCAGTTAAGCTTCTGGTCAATGGTGACCCCCAGGATGTTGATGGTGGGGGATTTGGCGATGGTAATGCCGTTGAATGTCAAGGGGAGGTGGTTAGACTCTCTCTTGTTGGAGATGGTCATTGTCTGACGCGAATGTTACTTGCCACTTATGAGCCCAAGCCTGGATGTTGTCCAGGTCTTGCTGCATGCGGGCTCGGACTGCTTCATTATATGAGGGGTTGCGAATGGAACGGAACACTGTGCAATCATCAGCGAACATCCCCATTTCTAACCTTATGATGGAGGGAAGGTCATTGATGAAGCAGCTAAAGATGGTTCGGCCTAGGACACTGCCCTGAGGAACTCCTGCAGCAACGCATCATGCACTCTCCACCCATTTATGCCAGGCATTGAGTGGCCTAACCAGCGGTCCTTAAAGGCCTAGGGACCTTTTAATTTTTCTCTTTGATGGGCCCAGGAGGAGCAAGAGTGCTCGCCAAAAAAACTCCAGCCCGCTGCCAGCCCATTCAAGCCCCCGATATTGCTCCCCCCTCCTCCAGACCCGACCTGGTAGATTGTTCAGTGTGGGAGCCACCCTATTTCCCACCCTCCCACAACTGGCGAGCTGCAGCAGGGTGCCCAAGCTCACCGGCAGCATTTTAATGAGGTCCGGGTCTCAAAATGGTTTGGGCTTCACACCGGTGCCAACCGTTTTGGGTGGAATTTGAAGATCACCTCTGATGTCTCTGATTTTCCCCCCTCCCACTACCCCCTTGTTTTTTAAAAAATAGACTAATTGTGAATAAAGTAAGATGGCAAGTTATTCTCATTTAAAATTTATGTAAATGATATCCAAAATTCCTTGTTTTTCCATATAGAGATTAAGCACATTTAAAGTTCTTGCGAATGAAACATTCTCAGTTTGGATTAATGTACTGTAATCACCATCACGATCTTAAATATGAATGGAATTGCGATTGCATTCCTACTCTTCACTGAAGACAGTTTTCCATTGCAAAAGTTATAAAAATGGATGTTTACAGTAATGTGTGGAATATGTTTTTCAGCACTGTACATTTTGCAATCTCGGAAATATTGGGATGAGTTATGTAGCACATTCTTCTGTAAATCACCAGCATCTTGTATTATTAAAACTTATCAGGCGTTACAAAAATTGTGCTTTTAAGACAAAAAAGCACAGCACCTGAAAATAACAGCGGATAAGCAGTCTGGCTTTTACCCCCATTGTGTTCCACTGTTCACTGGTAGCAGAAATACTCCTGAACCGATTTAGAAAGGTCAGGGAGCTATTTCTGAGTAATGAGGCTCACTAAGTACCTTGCTTTCAGCTTGCAATAGATTTTTTTCCTGAAATTAAACACTGGCAGGTTAACCATTATGTCAGAAATAGAAAATAATTCTTCATCATAGCTTCCACAATTTGGGAATTTATTTTAGAATTTCTATCAAAATTTCTACATCGTTGGCAAGAGGAAAATTTAGTTTTTAATGGGTTAGTCCCCTGTTTTGCATATCAAGACCTCTTATCACCCGAATTTATAATTACTTTATAATTTTAGAACATTGATTTAAATATGTTTCACCTGTAAAGGCCATTGACATTAAATAATACATTTGTGCTACCGACTTACATATTAAGAGTCAACTGTAAATCTCCCTGAAAACGTATCTTTTGTCCAACTAAAATTTGGCTGACTAAGGAAGTAAAGGATGGTATCAGGTTGAAAGAAAAAGCATACAACATGGCAAAGATTACTGGTAAGCCGGAAGATTGGGAAAACTTTAAAAACCAGCAAAGGATGACTAAAAGAATAATAAAGAAGGAGAAAATAAATTATGAGAGTAAACTCGCAAGAAATATAAAAACTGACAGTAAAAGCTTCTACAAGTATATAAAAAGGAAGAGGGTAGCTAAAGTAAACATTGGTCCCTTAGAGGATGAGACTGGGGAAATCATAACGGAAAACAAGGAAATGGCAGAGGAATTGAACAGATATTTTGTATCTGTCTTCACAGTAGAAGACACTAATAATATACCAATAATAGTAGAAAATCAAGGGGCAAAGGGGAGGACGAACTAAAAACAATCACTATCATTAGAGAAAAAGTACTAGATAAACTAATGGGTCTAAAGGCTGACAGGTCCCCTGGATCTGATGGCTTGCATCCGAGGGTCTTAAAGGAAGTGGCTACAGAGATAGTGGATGCATTGGTTGTAATCTTCCAGAATTCACTAGATTCTGGAAAGGTCCCAGCGGATTGGAAAACCGCAAACGTAACACCCCTATTCAAGAAGGGAGTGAGACAGAAAGCTGGTAACTATAGACCAGTTAGCCTAACATCTATCATTGAGAAAATGCTAGAATCCATTATTAAGGAAGTAGTAGCAGGACATTTGGAGACTCATAATACAATCAAGGAGAGTCAACATGGTTTTATGAAGGGGAAATCATGTCTGACAAATTTATTAGAGTTCTTTGAGGAAGTAAGGTGCAGGGTGGATAAAGGGGAACCAACGGATGCAGTATATTTGGATTTCCAAAAGGCATTCGATAAGGTGCCACATAAAAGATTACTGCACAAGATAAGAGCTCATAGTGTTGGGGGTAATTTTCTGGCATGGATAGAGGATTGGCTAACTAACAGAAAACAAAGAGTCGGGATAAAAGGGTAATTTTCAAAATGGCAATCTGTAACCAGTGGGGTGCTGCAGGGCTCAGTGCTGGGGCCTCAACTATTTACAATATATATCAGTGACTTGGATGAAGGAACAGAGTGGCCAAATTTGCTGCTGATGATGCAAAGATAGGTGGAAAAACAAGTTGCTATGAGGACACAAAGTATCTGCAAAGGGCTATTGACAGGTTAAGGGAATGGGCAAAAATTTGGCAGATGGAATATAATGTGGGAAAATGTGAAGTCATCCACTTTGGGAGAAAAAATAAAAAAGCAAAATATTATTTGAATGAAGAAATACTACAAAATGCTGCGGTACAGAGGGATCTGGGTGTCCTCATACATGAAACACAAAAAGTCAACATACAGGTGCAGCAGGTAATCCGGAAGGCATATGGATTATTGGCCTTTATTCCTAGGGGGTGGAGTATAAAAGCAGGGAAGTCATGCTACAACTGTACAGGGTGCTGGTGAGATCACACCTGGAGTACTGCGTACAGTTTTGGTGCCCTTATTTAAGGAAGGACATACTTGCATTGGAGGCAGTTCAGAGAAGGTTCACTAGGTTGATTCCAGGTATGGAAGGGTTGTCTTATGAGGAAAGATTGAACAGGTTGAGTCTATACTCATTGGAGTTTAGAAAAATGAGAGGAGACCTTATTGAAACAATCAAGATTCTGAGGGGACTCGATAGGGTAGATGCTGAGAGGATGTTACCCCTCATGGGGGAATCTAAAACTGGGGGGCATAGTCTCAGAATAATGGGTCGCCCGTTTAAGATGGAAATGAGGAGGAATTTCTTCTCCCAGAGGGTCATGAATCTTGACCCCAAAAAGCTGTGGAGGCTGAGTCATTGAATACATTCAAGGCTGCGATGGAAAACATTTAAGGCTGCGATGGAAAACATTTTTGATCAGCAAGGGAGTGAAAGGATATGGGGAAAAGGCTGGAAAGTGGAGTTGAGGTAAAAATCAGATCAGCCATGATCACATTGAATGGCGGAGCAGGCTCGAGGGGCTGAATGGCCTACTCCTGCTCCTATCTCTTATGGTCTTATGCTTGGTGCAGTGCAGCAAATATTGGGCAGCCCAGAAACTGACCCGGCCAAGAAAGGGTAGCTTGGGGGCGGCGGTGGTTGTGATTGTGGCAGGGGAAAGAGGAGCCTTGGATGGTGGCAGCCCACGTTATCCATGCAGATCCTCCGGCGGAGCAGCAGTCTTGCTCCTTCTGGCCTCACAAAAATAATTTTAGCGCTTACCTTTTTGGGTCTCTTCTGCTGTCCCGCCAGGATTTACTGAGCGGAGTGTCTGCTCAGTAATCAATTAAAAAGGCTTAGGGGGGTCCTATCTACATCATCGAACTCTGATTTGTGTGGATGGTATATTGTCATAAAATTAGCTGGAGTAATCCAACTGGAAGCTGTCAGCAACCAACACAAAGAAAATTTAAACTATGCACAAAAATGCATCATGATTAATTGTGATATTCATATTCTGTTTATCTTTGCTTTTTAAAAAAAAATGATGAGTCCCCAGATTCAATCTTTAGTTTACTCAGTGAATATTAATGTTAAAACATTTACATTGATTTAATTATTGTAGGTATTATATCACAAGTAATATCAGAAATAATTTCCCTAGGATTAAGAGAAAAGTCTTCAGATTCCATTATATTTACATAATTAGCAGAGCAGTTCTGTTGATGATGGGTGATACCAGGAATACTAAAATTGGGGGATATTACCCAATTTTGTAAAGTGTGATTCTCGAGAGTGCAATTTCATCTGCGTTCTTTGAAAATTGATGGTTAATCATGATGCTCATTTAATAATTACCCTTTAATCTTATTAAGCAACTAAAGAACCATGATACTGCAATAAATGTCAAAGTTTGTTAGGAAGTTTGTGGAGAAAGTTGAGAATCACTTGCTTTTCAGTGCAATCTCTGTAATAGAATATTACAAATAGACTTTTGGTTGGGTAAGATACCACCAAATGTGCACCAGAAGAAGGTAGCTTGCATGATAAATTGGCACACAGTGAACCATGTGTTCATAATTTGGAGGACTTTGCAAAAGACCTGGTAGAAGTTGCATGACTGAAAGTCCAGAAAGGTAAGAGTTGAATATTACTGCCAAGTAGAAGCACAGGATACGTGTGAACATTAAAAGAAAGAGGCAGTTGATAAAGACATTTGAAAAAAAACCCAGCTGTACTTAGTCAAACTCGTGGCACTGCTGGATTTAGTTTTAGGGAATGAAGCTGGGCAGGTGGAAGGAGTATCATTGGGAGAGCATTTTGGTACTAGTGATTATAATTCAGTTAGTTTTAGCATAGTCATGGAAAAGGACGAAGATAGAACAGGAGTTAAAGTTCTCAATTGGGGAAAGGCCAATTTTACTCAGCTAAGAAGTGATTTAGCAAAAGTGGATTAGAAACAGGCAATGTCAGAGCAGTGGAAGCATTCAAGGGGAAGATTCAAGTGGTTCAGAGTAAACATGTTCCCACAAAGAAAAAGGATGGGACGGCCAAATGTAGAGCTCCCTGGATGTCAAGGAGCATACAGGGTAAGATAAGGCAGAAAGGAAAGCTTATGTCAGATGCCGAGAACTCAATACTACAGAAAGCCTAGAGGAGTATGAAAAGTGCAGGGGTGAAATTAAAAAGGAAATTAGGAAAACAAAGAGAGGGCATGAAAAAATATTGGCAAGTAAAATCAAGGAAAACTCAAAGATGTTTTATAAATACATTAAAAGCAAGAGGATAACTAAGGAAAGAGTAGGGCCTATTTGAGACTAAAAAGGTAACCCACGTGTGGTGGCGGAAGATGTTGGTATGGTTCTTAATGAATACTTTGCATCTGTCTTCACAAAAGAGAGGAATGATGCAGACATTGAAGTTAAGGAGGAGTGTGAAATATTGGATGGGATAAACATAGTGAGAGAGGAAGTATTAAGGGGATTAGCATCTTTGAAAGTAGATAAATCACCAGGGCCAGATGAAATGTATCCCAGGCTGTTCAAAGAAGCAAGGGAGGAAATAGCTGAGGCTCTGACCATCATTTTCCATTCCTCATTGGATACAGGCATGGTGCCGGAGGATTGGAGGACTGCTAACGTTGTACCATTGTTTAAAAAGGGAGCGAGGGATAGACCGAGTAATTACAGGCCAGTTCGTCTAACCTTGGTGGTGGGCAAATTATTGGAATCAATTCTGAGGGACAGGATAAACCGTCACTTAGAAAGGCATGGAGTAATCAAGGACAGTCAGCATGGATTTGTAAAAGGAAGGTCGTGTCTGACTAACTTGATTGAATTTTTTGAGGAGGTGACAAGGAGGGTCGATGAGGGTTGTGCATTTGATGTAGTCTACATGGATTTTAACAAGGCTTTTGACAAGGTCCCACATGGCAGACTGGTCAAAAAATACAAGCCCATGGGATTGAACGGAGAGTGGCAAGTTGTATCCAAAATTGGCTCAGTGGCAGGAAGCAAAGGGTAATGGTCAACGGGTGTTTTTGTGACTGGAAGGCTGTTTCTAGTGGGGTTCCGCAGGGATCAGTACTAGGTCCCTTGCTTTTTGTGATATATATTAATGATTTGGACTTAAATGTAGGGGGCATGATTAAGAAGTTTGCAGATGATACAAAATTTGGCCGTGTGGTTGATAATGAGGAGGAAAGCTGTAGACTGCAGGAAGATATCAATGGACTGGTCAGGGGGGGAGAAAAGTGGAAAATGGAATTCAATCCGGAGAAGTGTGAGGCAATGCATTTGGGGAGGGCAAACAAGGCAAGGGAATACACAATAAATGGGAGGATACTGAGAGGTGTAGAGGAACAAAGGGACCTTGGAGTGCATGTCCACAGATCCCTGAAGGTAGCAGGACAGGTGGTTAAGAAGGCATACGGCATACTTTCCTTTATTAGCCGAGGCATGGAATATAAGAGCAGGGAGGTTATGTTGAAACTGTATAAAACACTGGTTAGGCCACAGCTTGAGTACTGTGTACAGTTCTGGTCACCATATTACAGGAAGGATGTAATTGCACTAGAGAGGGTACAGAGGAGATTTACGAGGATGTTGCCAGGACTGGAGAATTTTAGCTATGAGGAAAGATTGGACAGGTTGGGGTTCTCTTTGGAACAGAGAAGACTGAGGGGTGATTTAATTGAGGTGTACAAAATTATGAGGGGCCGAGATAGAGTGGATAGGAAGGACCTATTTCCCTTTGCAGAAGGGTCAGTGACCAGGGGGCATAGATTTAAAGTGATTGGTAGAAGGATTAGAGCAGAGCTGAGAAAATTTTTTTTCACACAGATGGTGGTGGGGGTCTGGAACTCACTGCCTGAAAGGGTGGTAGAGGCAGAAACCCTCAACTCATTTAAAAAGTACCTGGATGTGCACCTGAAGTGCTGTGACCTACAAGGCTACAGATCAAATGCTGGGAAGTGGGATTAGGCTGGGTGGCTCATTTTTGGCTGGCACAGACATGATGGGCCGAATGGCAAATCTGGCCAGTTTATCTTTGATATTGCTAGCTCTGTGCGATTCACCTATCAGGAGATAGCAATACTTGTACAATACATTAGGGACTACAGAAAAAATGTTCGTAAGGATTTGCAAATCAAGTAGTAGAAGTGAAAACACATTACTCATGCTATGATGGGAAAGAAAATCTATTGCATTCTATTTGCGTTGGCTGTGTCACTACGTTACAATCCCCACTGCTTTTATTTTTAAGGGCAAATCTGCCACATAATCAGAGGGCACATGGCGCAACAAGTAATGAACAATCAACAAACTCAACAACCACAGCAACTTGCATTTATATAGCGCCTTTAACATGGCAAAACATCCCAAGGCACTTCACAGGAGCGATTTTATCAAACAAAATTTGACACCGAGCCACATGAGATATTACGATAGGCAACCAAAAGCTTGGTCAAAGAGGTAGGATTTAAGGATCATCTTAAAGGAGGAGAGAGAGGTAGAGAGGTTTAGGGAGGGAATTCCAGAGCTTAGGGCCTAGGCAGCTGAAGGCACAGCTGCCAATGGTGGAGCAAAGAAAATCAGGTATGCGCAAGAGGCCAAAATTGGAGGAGCGCAGAGATTTTGGAGGGTTGTAGGGCTGGAGGAGGTTACAGAGATAGGGAGGGGCGAGGCCATGGAGGGATTTGAAATCGAGGATGAAAATTTTAAAGGCGGGGTGTTGCTGGACCGGGAGCTAAGGTAGGTCAGCGAGCATAGGGGCGATTGGTGAACGGGACTTGATCCGAGTTAAGATACGGGCAGCTCACTGCGAAGAACTCAATACATAATAGCATGCAATGGTTGATTTATTTCGGTGGGGGAGACTCGGAAAGTACTAGCACTGCAGAAGTTGGAGGAGGCATGCAGAACTATTGGTATATACCATATTAATCATATAATATATTATGAAAATAATAAAATATATCAACATGTCCATTCATGCTTATTGTTTTAAAGCAATAATAGTGCTTCTAAAAACACTACAGAAACAAAAAGTTAACTGTGCTTATGTGCTCATAATGTACCATCTGTCCTCTTCGCTGAGCAAAGAACATTTACTGCTCGACAAGGCAGACCTGAATAGGACCAGACACCTGAACCACAATTGTCACCATCTTTACTTGATGCAGGCACTAGCATAGGAACACACACGATGGTAGAAGATCATAGCAAATTTCGAGGAGGAAATACAGGGTGAAGGGTGATGAACCATTCACTGGTAATGAAGGGTAGCAATGTTCGGGATTGATGAAGGTAAGCTGGTGCAGTGTAGAGATTCAGTGTGCAGAATGTTTCTCCTGACTTTTGGAGGATCTTATTGGGTCTATTTCACATGGTTATATGAAGGTCATGCACACATTAGGAATATCTTTTGTGAATGCTACTACTACTGCTGCTGTAAAGGCTTTTAGTTCAAACTCCAAGATGTATTCAAAGGTGGCTTCAACTTGCTTCATCAGGGATTCCAAGGCCTCATAGATATCCTCCACTGTTCTAAGCTCATACAGATAAGTAAGCATCATGAGATATGCCACATCAATAGAATGCAAGGAGTTGCATGAGCATTTAGCCAGCCCTTACATCAACTTGGTTGAAGAGGTTGATTTTAAGGAGGATCTTAAAGGATGAGAGGGAGGTAGAAGGGTTTAGGGACGGAATTCCAGAGAAATTCAAATAGTATAACATAAACAATGAAAATCTTAATAAAGTTAGTTTATTTTTAATATACCTTACAGTCTGGAATTCATTTAAGGTGCAGAGAAGAAAGTATCACATGCCCAATTTCAGATGTCTATGGTTCTTAGATTTGAATAGGCAAACATGGTGGCTCACTCCTGAGATGTAACTGAGAATATTTGATAAGCTCCTTACGGCGTAAAAGTAGAGGGAATAAATGGCCTTCACCATCAGTGGTATTGAATAGCAGATGATTAACTGTCCTTGTAGGTTTTCAAGGACAGAGACTGAGCACATAACCTAGACTGACTTGTTGCAGTTCCGAGGGAGTGCTGTACTGTCGGAGGGTGCCGTTAAACCAAGGTCCCATCTACCCTCTCAATTGGATGTAAAAGATCCCATGGTACTATTTGAGGAAGAGCAGGAGAGTTCTCCCCGGTGTCCTGGCCAATATTTATCCCTCAACCACCCCCATCACTAAAACAGATTGGTCATTATCTCATTGCTGTTTGTGGAACCTTGCTGTGTGCAAATTGGCTGCCGTGTTTCCTATATTACAACAGTGACTACACTTCAAAAAGTACTCCATTGGCTGTAAAGCGCTTTGGGGCGTCCTGAGGTCACGAAAGCCTCTATATAAATGCAAGTTTGTGCTTTCTTTCATGGACTAGATAGCCTAATCTCAGTCACAACCTCCCTGGTGAGTTTGAGATGGTTGTGCACTGCAGTCAAGCAACATCAGTAGCTCTTTGTGAACTATACTCTGGTAACATGTACTTGGATTCTCATTTTTGAGATCTACGTCTTGCGTCTGAATGGTTTGCCCCATTTTAAATCTCACTAGTACATGATCTGCCAAGGAAATGCAGCACACATCAAGTTAATTAACTTGATTCAAAGGAATTCTAATTGTTTATCACGTAGTTTTGTGCAAGTTTAATACAGATGATCCACGTGTCTGTATTGAAGCTGAAATGTTTGAATATTACATCTTGATATATTTTGGGAGGGAGAATAAGGAGAGGACATATACACTAAATGGTAAAACTTTAAAAGGAGTCAGAAACAGTGATAGGACTAGCATGCATAATAGTTTTTAAAAGGGAAGTGGATAAATAATTGAAAAAGAAAAATTTTAAAAGTCATGAGGAAAATGTGGATAACACTTTCACAGGGGCAGCACAGACAATGGGCCAAATGGTGTCTTGCGCTATGATTCTTTTAATATTTAATAGTCATTTCACTTCACATAATATGACCGATGAGGTATGAGAATGCCTAAGAGTAATAAGTGGAAATGTAGCTTTGTATTAATATTTACAAACAAATAGGAGAAAAAATAACATTATATGGAAATAGCTATGCTAATGGTACATGATACTTAAAAGAAATGTGTGTGTTACATAACTAAAATGTGATGCAATCGTACTCAGTTGAGTAATAAGGAACTGGATTTCCATTCTGCACAAAGACCCAATTTCAAGGTTGGTCTGTGGAATTGCTTGTACTTCGGAATATTTTAAAACTATCAGATCTCATTTCATAGATAACTCTTCGCATCTTTCAGTTAAAAAATAAATCTTCATTTTTGTTAAATTAAACTACCTAGACCCTGTCTGAATAGAAATTCCTCCCAGGCGACTGGTGCCTCTTTTGTAAATATAAGTCAATTCTACAAAAACTATTTTAATTCATGATAACTGTTATGTTCTGATTCATGGTGCTGTTGTTTCATTGCAGGGAAGACTTGTCAACCCAGTCAGTTTTCCTGTACCAGTGGACGTTGTATCCCAATGTCATGGGTGTGTGACTTAGAAGATGATTGTGGAGATCGATCTGATGAGACCGCATCATGTGGTTAGTGGCTCCTTGCAAAATCTACTAGTTAACTGTGGCAGTATTGTAGCTAGTTGTTTATAATATACAGTGTATCAAGAATATTGCTTTATGAATTATGAGCTGTCAGTTCCTGGATGTAGTGGGAATGTCAAGTTTATTTTACTGTTGCGGCTAAATCTAATCCAAGAAACCACATCTAATGGCATTAGGTTATGAGGTTCCCGCTCTTATGACCAGATGGGTTATGAGGAGAAACATAGTATTGAAAGGTAGCTAGTACAGTATACTGCATGACTGCTAATTTCTGATGCTGATAGCTCTCACTTCTGTCTTGCCTGAAGTAAGAAATGTACAGTTTCTGCAAGATTAAAACTAACCTGAGTTAAATTTTGTAAGTGCTTCACTGAAGTGTGAAGAGCATGATAAAAAAGATGGTTAAAATTAGTGCTGAAATCATTATAATTGCTACAGTAGTTCAATTTATTTCATCAAGGCTTGTAGGCATTATCATGGCTAATAAAGAAAAGTAGTAAAGACTGTTAAAACAGCAGGAAGTCATGAGAAATGCAGAGAGTAAAAATTCATAAAGAAATTGAATTTTTTCATTAAGAAATAAAAAAAACAATTTCATGGAATGTAGGAAGAAATAATTCTCAGTAATCATGGAAAAACAGAAAAATGGAGAGCCTATGGCCATGCAACATTGATGAAATACCAATTTTTTGAGAACGCATATATTGGTAATAAAAAGTATCTGCAGAGGTTCTGTGGTCTTGGAAGCAGTATCGCCAAGTCTTAGGCGGGTCCTGGGCTTTTACAACACTTCGTTACTAACCCTAATCACTGCAAGGGATGTATATATTGTACATTTAACCAATATCTTATGGAAAGAAAGAGGATAATGTGGTGAGTGAGGTAGTTCTGGGAATCGAATCCATATATAAAATGGACAAAAATACACTCTTTTATTGGTTTGTTAAATTGGTGAGTTTCAGAGAAACATATTGATTCGACATCAAAATACATATGTCTTGAAGCTTTTCCTTTATTTGATTTTTTTCTTTATTGATGTTTTACCAGTTGACTAACACAGTTACTTGATATATTGCACTTTTTTATTTAGCGTTGCATAAATCTTGAATTAATGTTTCCTTAGCTCTCAAAAATGCCAGGTGCTGGATTTCACACTGGCCCATTCTGTACCTTTGCGGGGGTGGGCGAGGAGGGCGGTGGAGAAGGAGGGTGGGGGGAGCACTCATGTTTCAATTGTGCTTCCTAAAACTGTACAGTATTTAAAATTAATGTTGCAGAAGGAAGGACGTCTGCTCTCTACTACAAATCTGTCTGGTTCCAGGGGCTCCCTGCATTGTATCTCTTTGATTGTTTTATTTGCATTCTTTTGGTGTGCCAACACATTTCTTTCTCCTGTTCTCTGTTTTCTGTTCTCTCTATTTATCTCTCTCCCTCAACTCCTCCTCTCTCACAATTAGATACTAGAGTCAACTGGCTGTGATTAAAAACAACTTTTAGTCTCCATATGCGTAGTTTAATTGGAGCCAGATTACAATACAAATATCGAATAAGAATTCTGTTAGAAAATCGACATTTTATCTGCAAAATAAAATTTAATTTTTATTAGATAACTTCCTTACAATTCTTCAGGACACAAAATGCAGTGTCCTGAACAAAATTGTTAGAAATCGTAATATCTTTCAGAGAGAATTTATTCAGCAGACTTCACCTATAAATGTCAACTAAGTAGACTGTTCCATCAGGCTAGAGAGAGTATTTTATAATAATGAGGAACAAAAATCCGAAACTTAAGGAACTATTAAACTAATTTGCATTTTACTGCTTTACCAAGTATTTCCACAATAGTGTTTATCGTTACCAAAGAGACTTGATTGCAAACCTTGCCTCAATGAAAAAGTTTTTAAATGAAGAACTCGCCTCCTTACTCGAATGATGGTATAGGTTTCTACATTTACATTAACCCATTTTTACAATTCTTGTTTTTGTGTTCTTTCTGACATATAGATAAATAAGAGATTCAACTGCCCCAACCACTCAGGAAATATTGCAAGCAATGAAAAATTTCAAATGCTAATAATCACTTGTTGTATAAGCAGAAAAAGCAATTTCAGCACTATTCTGTTTCAGTGCTGTTCCAAGTGTTATGTTTTAATGCTTTATTTTGGTACAAATGACCACAGATAACATTTGAGTAACAGAACAGGACAAAATTTATTTTGCTAAACTAGATTTATGCTTTGCCTTTTTAAAACCTTGGCTGTGACCTTTGAAAGTAGATCTCATGGTATTTTATTTTAGAGATAGTAAGCACCAGTGAGATTTATTGTTCTCTTGTGAGTTAAGTTGTCACATCGTTGACATAAACCAAACAGCAAAAAAAAATCATTTTCAGAGAAAGGACCGAGAATAATACATGGTGTAGCCTGGTTACACAAGACAGGTCTGAGAGGATCCATCTTAGTACAGATGGAGATAAACCCTGTAACATATTTTGAGCCCTGAAGCAATTCAGATGATAGAGTTTCTGTTGAGGTTTGGAATGTCTTTCACAGTCAGCGATAAATTGACACTTGGAATTTCCATCAGTAAGTCAGAGCCTGCATGTTGATTGCATCTTTGGTATCTAATGGGACATTAATTTTTTCATTATCTGCAGGCGCTATCCCATGAATGAAAGGAATAGCGCTAGACGGAGGGAATTACTCTCAGACTCTTTAGGTGAGATGCTCGGATCTATATTGTGAGAGAGAAAAGAGACCGTATTAGGGTTACAAGCTCCTGCATAGTAATTGTGGGGGTTGTGAGAGACGGAAGAGGAAGGGAGAATGAACCAATAAATCTGGGTACAATTCTTCAGTTATTTCATATTATACTAACCTAACCCATCAAAATTGAAACTGGAACTCGGTAAAAGACAAAATTCCCCATGGCTAAAATTAAATTTAAAGTGGAGCAGTTAGTCAATCTGATTATTCCATTACTGATTTTGATATACAAAAGTAAGGAAGTCATGATGAACCTTTATAAAACACTGATTCGGCCGCAACTGGAGTACTATGTCCAGTTCTGGGCACCGCACTTTAGGAAAGATGTGAAGGCCTTAGAGAGGGTGTAGAAGAGATTTACTAGAATGATTCCAGGGATGAGGGACTTTGGTTGCGTGGATAGACTGGAGAAGCTGGTGGTGTTCTCCTTGGAACAGAGACGGTTGTGAGGAGATTTGATAGAGGTATTCAAAATCATGAAGGGTTTAGACAGAGTAGATAGAGAGAAACTGTTCCCATTGGCGGAAGGGTCAAGAACCAGAGGACATAGATTTAAGGTGATTGACAAAAGAACCAAAGGTGACATGAGGAAAAACTTTTTTACACAGCGAGTGGTTAGGATCTGGAATGCACTGCCTGGGGGGGTGGTGGAGGCAGATTCAATCATGACCTTCAAAAGGGAACCGGATAAGTACTTGAAGGAAAAAATTTGCAGGGCTATGGGATAGGGCGGGTGAGTGAGACTAGCTGGATTGCTCTTGCATAGAGCCGACGTGGAGTCGATGGGCCGAGTGGCCTCCTTCAGTGCTGTAACCTTTCTATGATTCTAACATCATAATATGTAGCCAAGGATCCAATTTTTGTCTAATCTAATAGTTCTAATCTAAGAATTTCATATATATAGTGCATATATGGAATAGAGTCCAAGTAAAAACAGGTAATGTTGTGTCAATTAGTGGTTTAAAAATAATAAATATCTGCCTAGGAATAGGATTGCAGGCAATCAGGGTAAATATAGTTAGAAATAATCTGTGCTCCTAGGATCACGTAAATGTCATCTGTAGAAACTTTCAGTCAGGATTGAATAATGCAGTCTTTAAGATAGATATTCTCGAGTTTGATTTGATTACCTTTGAAGTTCAAGGAGAAATTTTGAAGAACCTTTTCTCTGGAAATGAAGCAAGTTTGGTACAGCAATTTGTACGTGTTCTGTGGAAAGAGCAAGTTAATGGACTGAATGTGCCTTTCTCAGTTCATACTTGGTTATGTTCTTAGGCCACCTGTCAGTCCATTTTACCTCTTTGATTCATTCCTCCTCACGTTTAGAACTAAAATAGTTGATGCAGAGTATATTCTACAACATACACATTCAAAACCAGTGGAATTGACATGAAAACTAAATCCATTATTGATTGCCTCAACCCACTGACAAACTCTAATCCCAGTAATCCTAACATAATTGTGTCAAGGCCTTAGTACAAATAGGATTTGAGTTTACAACATCTGCGCCTGCATTCATGAATGTTTATGCATTTCTTCCTTGCAGAGCTGTCATAAATTAAAGGAATATTTTACTCAATCCAATACATAAGTTTATGTAAATAAATCGCAGATTTTGCTCCAAAACTGTAACCAATGCAAATATTCGTTTAGGCCTGCGTTCGGTCCTGAAATGGTGAGCACACTCTTAGCCTCCTCTGTATAATTGCAGCAAGCTGTAGATGCCTGTCGGACCTCCTGAGGCGGTTCGCTGGTTTCCGTTGGACCAGTTTGCGCTGGCTGTGATGCCGGCAGTGGGCGTCAGGTCGGTCCTGGGAGGGGAGGTGAGGTGAACAGGGGGTGGGGTGGGGTGCGGTGGCAAACATGGACTGGCAGCAGCCCACAGTGGTTCTGTCGAGCGAGGAGAGGCACTCCAGCTCCTCCTGGCTCCATATTAATGTAAGTTTAAAAAGAAAAATCTTACCTTTCTGTTGGCGGCCTCCAGCAGTCCCTTTAAGGACTGCTAGTTAAGCCACAGAAGGAACCGGAGAAACTGAGCAGAGCCTGCCTGAGCAGGGTCCGCCCACTTTCTGATCAATTTTGGAGATGGATCCTTCAACAAGAGTTAGAGCCCTCAATAACATACGCAACGGTCCTAACGCGTGATTAAGGCAGCCACCAGATAATCTGAATATTGCCCGAGCAAATATGGCGTTGGACGTATTTCAGGCATAGCCCCTCGAAATTGGACCTTTTTGTCCCCGTTTCGCACCCGAGAACCCAGTAAAACGAGGTCCAATTTTGCCCCCAAATTTAAATTAGCTGTTTAGCAAATCAAGAAGTCAAACATTTCTCTGGGTTTTCTGTCAACCTTCTGCCAAAATTACAGCGGAAGGTCAGAAAATCCCCATAGAAATTGTACCCCTGCATACCTGCAGTCCAAGAAACACTTATACTCCAACCAATTCTTCTGCTTTGCTTCCCAAATTGTCATATGTTTTGCTATTTAATAATATAAAATCAAAGTATTATAAAAAAAAAAGTTCACAATATTAATGTCAAATGGAGACTGAATTACATCTAAATGTCCTGGTCTAATAATCCCCTACCCTCGAACACCGCTTCCCCTGAAGATTACATTTCAGTCAGGTGTGCAGTGCATGCAAGGACAAGATTGCATGGAGGAAAGATCTACCCTGATTTTTCTGAAAGGTTTCTTGATGAGTGAAACTATTGAAGAGGGGCATCAAAAATAGCTTGTACATGCAGTTATATAATAACATAAAAGATGAATGAAAAGGCAAAAAGATAAAATGACAAAGATAAATTGAACAGTGGGTGTGGCAAAGTCTACGTAGGTGAAACTGGTCCCTTTTCCAGATGTGGCTTGCTGAACATTACATTACTTGAAAAATAACATTGTTAAGTGGCCAGGTCTCGCAGCTATGTAATTGAAGAGAGCTGACAATTGAATTTTGATGTAGTCAAATTGATCGTTCTACATAATGCAGGAGAAACTGTAACAGGACATTGAAATATTTTCACAGATAATTTAGTTACTTGAAAGAAAGTGTGTAAGGGTGAACCCGGCAACTACAGGCCAATCAGTTTAACCTCAGTGGTGGGGAAGCTTTTAGAAACGATAATCTGGGACAAATTAATAGTCACTTGGCTAAGTGTGGATTAATAAAGGAAAGCCAGCATGGCAAAATGTGTTTAACTAGCTTGATTGAGTTTTTTGATGAGGTAACAGAGATGGTTGATGAGGGCAATGTGGTTGATGTTGTCTTTCTGGACTTTCAAAAGGCATTTGATAAAGTGCCACATAATAGGCTTGTTGGCAAAATTGAATCCCATAGAATAAAAGGGGCAGTGGCAGCATGAAATTGGCTAAGTGACAGGAAACAGAGAGTAGTGGTGAACAGTTGTTTTTTTGGACTGGGGGAAGGTATACAGTAGCATTCCCTAAGGGTCGGTACTAGGACCACTGCTTTTTTTGATATAAATTACTTGGATTTGGGTGTACAGGGCACAATTTCAAAATTTGCAGATGACACAAAACTTGGAAGTGTAGTAAATAGTAATAGACTTCAAGAGGACATAGGCTGGTGGAATGGGCGGACATTGGCAGATGAAATTTAATGCAGAGAAGTGCGAAGTGATACATTTTGGCAGGAAGAACGAGGAGAGGCAATATAAACTAAATGGTACAATTCTAAAGGGAGTGTAGGAACAGAGAGACGTGGGAGTATCTGTGCACAAATCTTTGAAGGTGGCAGGACAGGTTGAGAAAGCGGTTAGAAAAGCATATGAGATTGTGGGCTTTATAAATAGAGACAAGGGGGGAAAGAAATTCGACAGGGCCCATTTTCAGACGCGGGTAGTGTGATCCGCTATTACCCCATGTCCAAGGGCCCCCACGCAGCACGTGGATTTCGAGCTGCCTGCTACTTACCATGATATCTGCATAGCCAGTGCTATCCGTGCTGCTGAAAGGCTGCACAGAGAATGAGGAAATCGGAAATGGGACGTGCTCAGCGCAAGTCATCGGCAGCCTGCACCTCTTAAGGGTGCAGGTGCACATTTTAAATGGGACATGCACAGTCCACTAGGAAGAGGGAAAGATGGCCGCAAGGATGGCAGGACCAGCGTGAGAGAGGGCCCCACACTTCTCAGGTGATGCACTGAAGGCCTGGTGGAACGGGTGGATGAAAGGAGGGCCAACATGTACCTGCAGGATGGCAGGAGACTCTCCAGACTATAGCTCCGCTGGCATTGGTAGGCTGTGGCGCAGGAAGTGAACGCCAGGAGCATGACACCACGCACGTGGGTGCAGTGCCAAAAGAAGTTCAATGATCTGACACGAGTGGTCAAGGTGAGTGAATACTAGTGTCAAGTAGCACATCCAACCAACTGCACCACTGCTCCACGCATCACACCTCCTGTCACCCACCCACCAACAAACATTGCCCATCCATACACAATGCTGCACTTGGCATGCTGCATCTCACCCACACATAGGAAAATAGGAACATAGGAACAGTAGTCGGCCATTCAGCCCCTCGTGCCTGCTCCGCTATTTGATAAGATCATGGCTGATCTGTGATCTAACTCCATATACATGCCTTTGGCCCATATCCCTTAATACATAGTACCACACTTGCAGGCCACACAACCACCACTCACAGGTCACACCCACTGGCAGCTATTCGACCATGACAGGCACATCACCTACACATCTTGCAGGATACTCACTGACACACAGTCCTCTGTCTTGCAGGAGAAGATGGCACATAACAGCCGGCAGCAGAAGAGACCTGTGGATGGGCGGGGACGCTTACACGTCCTCACCCCCCTGGAAGAGACAGTGCTTCAGATCATTGGACGGGTCGTCCCTGCAGCCGTGACAACATGCCGCGCTGGAGGTCCCGATGAAGGGGGTCTCTGCATATCTAATGCTCCTTCTCGTTTCCCACATCTCCCTCCTCCCATAATCTTTTCTGACTCACGTGCTACAGATGCTGTCAGCACACGCGTCTTCCTTGCTCCTCTCCCTGCTCCACAGCTCAACCTGTTTCCCTTTGTCATTGCAGATAGCCAAGAACACGTGGCAGCACCGTCCGAGGAGGAAGAGGAAGAGGAGGGGGAGGGGGGATCATTGAAGCCACTCCGTCACTCGATCTGACACTCGCTTCCACCAGCACAGAGGCTAAAACTGCGCATCACTTAGATGCTAGTTTAGAAGAGGGATCTGCACGTGGTGAAACACCGGGCACAAGTGCGTAGGAGCCGGGGCGGGGGAACGGATACCACAGGTGGCAACTCGCCGGAGGGCGAGGTCGCTCACTAGTTCTGCTGCAGAGGAGTCAGATGAGGCCTTCGACGGGCCAGGCTACAGAAGGCGGCTGATGGGCGTACACCAACAAATGCTTGGGGCACTGGAAAGCCCGCCAGAAAGCCTGCGCACAATGACAAGGGGCATGGAGGAGTCCAGCTCCAATTTGGCACAGGGCTTTAACGCAGAGCTTGGAGCCCATCCTTTCCCACATGGAACGGGTAGTCACCTCCATCAGCACACCTGTGGAACCCACCATGATGCAGCGCCTGATGGCCGATGTCACGGCTTCCATTGCAGCACAAACCGTGTCATCAAAGGTCTGCAAGCTACAGTTGCTGCTCAGACTGCTGCAATAGAAGCTCAGACTGCTGCTATCGTGGCTTTGGGGACCACTGTGGAACGGGGCTTCCCGGGCTTCTCAGCACGCCAGCAATCCGTTCTCCAGCAGATCACCAGGAATGATGAGGCATCGCCCCGGGAGAGTGGCAGTGGCACCGTGGCAGTCGGACATGCTGTCCTCTCTCAGGACCACAGCATTCCTGTTCCCACCCCTGCCACTCTGCCAGTATCCTTGTTGTTGCCTATCGGCCAGCCAGGCCAGACTGCTGCAGCCTATGCTGAGATGGTGCAGTCTGAAGCCGGGCCCTCCCGGCCCTGAGCTGCTTGAGGTCGTCCTCCAAGGTCATCTGCATGCTCCTCCACTGAAGGCCGGCAGCCTCCCAACACCCATGCTCCAGCCACTGGGGAAGCACCTCGTAGGTGCACTAGGATAGGTAAAGGCACACAACAAAAGGCACTAAGGGAATGCACAAGGGTGAATAGTTCTGTTCTGTTTCCATGATTTCATTTATTCATTGATAAATGTGACTTTGAATTTGCATTTGGCGGTGGTTTTTATTTGTGCAATGAGCTGAGGGGGAAACCAATGTGCAATCAGATGGAGGGCGATTTGATGGTCATATGGGAGTGGAAAGGTAGGGAGTGTAGGACTGTTGGTGAATTGGGGGATGTAGTTGATATTATTGATAGCGGGCACGGATCAGGCGAGCACTCAGAGCCCTTGCAGACAAAACATGTGGTCCCTGTTGCACCCTTGCGTCTTCCTCCACTTCCTCTTCCGGCTCCTCCTCAGCCTCTTCCTCCTCCTTCTCAGCCTCTTCGTCCTCAGCTTCCTCCTCCTCCACCTCTGGCTCAGGGTCTTCTCCGATTATTGGTGGCAAAGGCTGGTCCCTCATGTTGGTGAGGTTGTGCAGCATGCAGCATACCACCATGAATCTGCCCACCCGCTCAGCGGAGTACTGCAGGGCTCCTCCAGACAGGTCCAGTCAGCGGAAGCATTGTTTGAGGAGGTCCATGGTGTGCTCCACGATGTTGCGTGTGGCAGCATGGGTCTCATTGTAGGCCTGCTGTGCACATGTGCGTGGGTTCCTGACTGGAGTTATGAACCATGGTGTGAGGGGGTAGCCCTTGCCGCCCAGTAGCCAGCCTTTGACTTGCTGAGCCAGGTGAAAGATAGCTGGCATGTTGGACTGCCGCATGACAAAGACGTCGTGACTGCTCCCAGGGTAGCGGGCATCGACCTCCATGATTTGACGTGTGTGGTTGCACATCAGCGGCACGTTCAGGGAGTGGAAGCCCTTTCAGTTGACGAAGACGGCCGAGTTGATATGTGGGGCACATAGGGCAATGTGCGTGCAGTCAATGGCACGCTGCACCATGGGGAAGCCAGCAATGCGAGCAAACCCCCGTGCTCGCTCGTTCTGCTTGTCTTTGTCAAGAGGGAAGGTGATGAATCTGTTCCTCATCTAGTACAGTGCATCTGTGACCTCCCTCATGCAGCAGTGCACTGCATACTACGAGATGTTGCACATGTCGCCAACAGAGGGCTGAAATGATCCTGACCCGTCGAAATTTATCGCCACGGTGACCTTCACAGCAACAGGCAATGCTGTCCTTATCCTGCTCGGAGGCTGCAGTTGTGGCCGCACCAGTTGACAGATCTCAGTCACAGCTTCCTTGGTGAACCTCAGGCGTCGGATGCAATCCTCCTCGGTCACATTGAGGTAAGAGAATTGGTCCCGGAAGGCCCTCATTGGATACGGCCTCCTGCTCAGTGCCCTGCGCTTCCTCGCCCTCCCTCTCCTCACAGCTTGACGTGCTGTGCGTGGCCTCTGCATGCTCCCAGCCGTGTTCAATGCCCAGCTGGAGCCCGAGCAGACCACCCATGGTTGCCAGGAATGTTGTGCAACCACGGTTGTAACTTTCCGAACTGTAAGGCAGTACCTGCCAAACCACTCTCAAATGTACCGTAGGAACTCTCAGTAAATATAGGGAGCTTCAAAAAAACTTCCTGTTCCACCAGCAGCAATAATCCAGCAACTAACCTGTAAATCTTGCATGATCCCTTTAAATAGCGGTGGTGGGGGGCCTTCCAGGCACTCTAAGACATGTTCAGGTGTGCATGGTTAAGTCAGTGCGTTGAGTTGAGCGTTAAGGTCCAAAATGGTATCTATCACTTTAAATCAGCATTGCACACTGAGTGCATGCATTTTCTCCTTATTTTACATGCTTCTGGCATTTCGTATTTGCACATGCACTAACTCCTATACCAAGATGGCGTCTGGCGCACGTCACGCTGGAAAGGTGCGTGCACAGCCGAGTCGCCATCCTGGCTGTTCAAGAGGCCGCGTAGCACCGAAACAACGGGCGCTCCACGGCCCAATTTAGCGCCCATAGAGTACAAAAGCATGGAAGTTATGTTGAACCATTATAAAACACTGGTTCCACCACAAGTGGTGTATTGTGTCCAATTCTGGGCATCGCAATTTAGGAAGGATGTGAAGGCCCTAGAGAGGGTGCAGAAAAGATTTACTAAAATGGTGCCAGGGATGACTGACTTCAGTTACGTGGATAGACTGGAGAAGTTGGGGTTGTTCTCCTTGGAGCAGAGAAATTAAGAGGAGATTTGATAGTAGTGTTCAAAATCATGGAGGGTTTAGATAAAGTAAATAAAGAGAAACTGTTCCCATTGGCGGAAGAGTCGAGAACTAGAGGACACAGATTTAAGGTGATTGGCAAAAGAACCAAAGGCGACTTGAGAAAAAACTTTTATACGCAGCGAGTAGTTATGATCTGGAATGCCCTGCCTAAAAGGGTGGTGGAAGCAGATTCAATCGGGGCTTTCAAAAAGGAATTGGATAAATGCTTGAATGGACAAAATTTGCAGGGCTACGGGGGAATGGGACTAACTGGATTGCTCTTACAAAGAGCCGGCACCGGCTCGATGGGCCGAATGGCCTCCTTCTGTGCTGTAACTATTCTATGATTCTGTTTCTTCCAAAGTTGATTTTTTCATTTCTTGATGTCAATGGAACTGAATATCGGGCCAGGCGTATACCGGGTGGGGCGAATCTGCCTGTTTTGCACTCCCACCCAGAACGAATTTCTACCCCCGCGTAGCTAATTGCTTGTTTTCTGATTATTGATCCCATTGACAGTCTCCAACTGTCCGCTGGATATCTTTCTGATAAAATATTACTTGTATCTCTTTCGATAAGCATGCAAAATGACACAAGTCAATATTCTTGCAAAATTTTTAACAATTGGCAAATTATCAATATTAATCTTTTCAGCTGACTGTCAGATCAGGTCCGAGCAATCCTGATTTTTATTTAATACATTCTCATACTTTTTCCACATCTCTGTCACAAACAATCATTCAAGAAAATGAAGAATCCACCTTACAATCCAAGCTGCTGCTCTCCAATTGTCTTATTATAACATATGGCCAGCAGTCTATTAACCTACTATGCATCCATGACAGAAAAGATGGATTTATCCAATGAATTTATTTTACAGGTAATGCATAGAGACACCTTATACGTCTGAAGTAGCAATATCAGATGATCCCAAGGAGGTTTTTGACAAGTATTCACATTACATAAATTTTATTATTGGCTGGACATTTGCAAGCTAAATTGGATCACAGTAATCCAAAGCACAGCCAATTATGATTGCTAACAGGCTCATCTTGCCAACTTCTAATTGATACATGTGAACTGGTTTCCTGTCCCATATCCAAATGGAACTATTGGCTGCAACTGCTTATCAAACTGTGAATGCTTGGAAAGCTGGTGTGAATTTCTCACAGCATATCATTAGCATCTAATCTGATGACGGCCTTATTTTCATATTGAGCCGAACGTCTGTGTTTTTGTAGGCCTTAAGTTCAGTTAATCACTTGACCGTCTGTCTAGTCAAAATCAAAGCTCTCATTATTAATACAATTTTATCTTCCATCCTTTATATCTCATATTTCCTGGTAGATTTTGGATGGTTGCGGAAATGTAGATTAGATGAAACACTAAGTTGAGTATTATTTGTTTCTTATAATGAAAACCATTAGATTTCCATTTAGAGATTAACAATGGATTACTATCATGGGGCAAGATTTCCTCAAACAAAATTGTAAATATATTTTTTACAAATAGATTTAGGATTTTGTTACATGTAGGAAATCTTCCCCAATGAAGTCATAACCAGAGGATTCATAGTTTGTGCACAATTATTTTAAAGTTATTTAGATATTATTGAGCAATCCATATATCAGCAAAACTTTTATTAGGAAAGAATATCTCATTGATGTTTATTTAATTTTCTAACACAAAGCAGTTTCAATTTAGGTTACTATCCCTCTTACATTGGCAGTGGTGGTACAGTACTCGCATCATTTGCACAGTGATACCGGTGAGTGGTGCACGATTATTCTGGCTGCGCTCACTGCTATGATAGGAAGTAATAATATTTGCACAACTTGTTGAAACATATACATGGATTTCAATTTGTTGGTCAACTGTGTTATTGGTGTTTTTCCTCTGACTGAAAAGGATTGTTCAAACAGGTTATAACAAAAAAAACGAAATAAAAGACAAGGGTTGCCAAACTGCAATTAAATTGTGACGAGCTCACAGCAAAAGCGGTGTTAGATTACCTATTGTAGGTGATGGGTAAGATTAGAATCATAGAAAGTTTACAGCACGGAAAGAGGCCATTCGGCCCATTGAGTCAGTGCCAGCTCTATGCAAGAACATAGAGGCTGCTTGGGCCAACAATTGCAAAATTGTACTGCAGATTTGGGAAAATCATGGCCTACAATTTCCAACAAAATCTCATTGTAATAGTGCTATTATGGAAGCTTTGTGCTTGTTTTTTTATCCAATACTTTGTCCTAATAATAATACTAAGATATCTGTAGAGATGGTATTTATAGTCATCAATATATTTTCCTTCGATCATAAACTGAGTCCCTGTCTGCCTGTTCCAGTGGTCTTTAAATATTCCATGATACTTTTGGAAGAAGTGCAGGGAAATCTCTCACTCTTCTGGTCAAAATTCCTGCCACTACCAACACCAGATAAAGCAGATTAACTGGGCACTCATCACATTGCTATTTGTGGGCCATTATTGATGCAGAATGGCTGTAGTGTGCCTACAAAACAGTCATTGCAGATGAAAATAATTCATTGTGTGTGAAACGCTTTGAAACATTTCTGAGTGACATGACAAAGTGCCATATGCATGCAAGAATTATTTATTATTCAGTATTGTATTTAAATTAGTTTACATGTAGAGGGAAGGAATATCTGTGCCACATAGTTCTCCTTTTCATTCTGCATTCTGTATTCTGTTCAAGGATTTTAGAAACATCTTTTCCATTGCTTTGGGGTAGATTTTGATTTTGTGCGATAGTGTAAAATGAGTGACAGCGAGTCGGCAGCCCGTTTTACATCTCTCCAGATTTTTATTTCCATTGACTTCCATTGACCCGTTTTACACTATCACACAGTCAAAATCTATCCCTTTGTATGGCAAAATAAAGATATTTATGTATTTTAATGTCATATTTTTAGATAGACAGGATAAATCTATTTTTAAAGCTCCAGCCAGCAACATCTCCAAGGGCAGGTAAATAGGTAAATGGACGAGACCTATCCATGAAGGATAGTTGGCTTTAATAGGCTTTTTTTTTGATTGTGTCATTGGCTTTGTTCAAAATTCATCAAGTCAAAAGCAAAGTGTTTTTTGGTGGCTGAAGAAACAAGAAGAATGTTAATGTATGCAAACTGATAGACTATGGAATAGACTTTTGCAATACCTCTGATGACGGAACCATTAAAGTAAGATGTTTGTAGGAAGACAGTAATAGCTAAACATTAATACTCCACCTCAAGTGGAGTGTGACAAGTGACTTCAAAGGTCTATGTGTAAGATGAAATAATTGCCATTACATAAATCACGGTGTCGCTTGCTCATATCTTTAGTTCTGATGGAAGGTCTGAACTTTGTGGGTTGGTTAATAATGACATCACCCATATATCACATTGTGGAGGTCTGTGAAAAACTGTTTCATCCAAAAGGCCTGTCAATTGTCAAGTCATCTAAGAAATAAATTCAGAAGAGTATTTTAGCATATTATCTTATTCTGTCTTTATCTCCTGTCCTTTGAAACATCCACCCTAATTCCCTCCACCTTCTCACTTCTACCCTGCTTTTAAAAACCTCCTCAAAAATCTTCTCTTTGACCCTTCCTACTCTAACACTATCCATTTCTTACACCCCCCCCTTCTGCACGCTAAGTATTGTTCTGTCTACAGTCCAAGGCACTTCAAAACGTTCTACTACAAGTGCTTTAGAAATACAAGTTGCTGTTTATTGTTTTCCAAGCAATGTGCTTTATGTATCTTGCTGTATCTCATTGCTTTTGTAAATAAGTCTATTTGCTTTAGACTGTATACATTGGTTTGATGGGCATCCCATAAGATCTGCCAGGCACTATATACCACAACTAGAGGGTAATTTTTAATCCTGATGCAGTACTTACTGAGTGTTGCATAGTCAGAGCTGCCATCATTTAGATGAGATGTTAAAGCGAGGTTCAGGTAGACATAAGGGATCCCATAGCACTGAAAAAAAAACAGCGAGTTTTTTTGGCTAGCATTTATCCCTCAACCAACACCACTAAAATAAATTAATTGGTCATTTATCTCTTGTTTGTGGGACTTTGTTGGGTGCAAATTGGCTGATGTGTTTGCCTACAAAGCAATAGTGACTACACTTCAAAAATAATTCATCAATTGTGTTGTGTTGTGGGTCATCCTGAGGATGTGAAAGATGTGATATAAATGCAAGTTCTTTCTTTCTGTGGTATGCTGACCCACTTACAGCACTTAGATGTTGGCATTTTTGGTTCATGGGAGACTCATGGTTCATGGATTGGTTCATGCTTTTATCACAAGCACAAAACAATCATGTAAAAAGAAAAATGTGACATTTAGGTTATAAAAATTTCAGTACCATCATTGCCAATAGCTCCTCAATGCATTCCACCTCAAATAACATTTCTATTTAATCTGAAAAATCACATTCAGCAATTATGTACTTTTGATGTCAGCCATGCTCGTGTCATTGCAAACGAACCAACTGTGGCGAGAAATGATAGGAAAGGAATTGTGCAGGAAACAAAAACGAAATGGACTGAAATCTGTGAAGTTATTTTGGGAAGTAGAACACTTGATTTCGTATTAGACTGCTATAGGTGATATGACTGTTTGTTAGTGCGCATGAAGTTAGCGTTGTAATTTTTTTTTCTCTCCACAGCATTCCCTACCTGTACTCCTCTAACACAGTTCACCTGTAATAACGGAAGATGCATCACCGTTAAATGGCGCTGTGATTCAGGTAATAGAATCACGTAAAGTGAAAGACATGACTGATGGTTCTCTAATGGTTACATCTAATGGAAGCATTAAACATTAAAAGGTGGTATTTTATGACCATCTCATTTTTTTTACAGTGGGTTTGAAGTGAAGATTGAAGCCCTAATTCATTTTTGTCAGATGGGTATTTTTATTCAAGGATAGTGTTTTCCTACTTTGCCTTGTAAGGAGGGAATACAACAGATACAATCACTGATCTAACAACTTATCTATTATTTTATCACGCTATGAAATGGTAACAGTTCATTTTGAAATGTCTTTTCCAACAATTTCAGTATATTAAATAGTAGATACCAAGGCTTAAATGGTTAAGTTATGAGTGTTACAAACTGGACGGCCAGGTGGTGAAGGATAGAATACTAGAGCCTGGTCTTCAGTTGCTTCCAAGCCTTTATTCACAGAGATCCACATACAGTGCACTCCCTACATAAGCTCTCATATAAATGGATACAAGTGAGTGCCCAATTGATATACACCACCTGAATACAATTAACACTAATTGATATGGATATAATTAACAATGAGGACAGATTGCATACACTTGGATGTATTGCCTTAAGTTTAGAAAGGTTGAGGGTTGATTTGACTGAGGTGTTTAAAATGAAAAAAGAATTTGATAAGGGAGATACAGAGAAACAATTTGCTCTGATGGGGGAATTAATAATGAGGAAACATAATCTTAAAATTAGAGCTAAGCCATTTAGGAGGGAAATCAGGAAGCACTTTTTCACACAAAGGGTAATGGAGATCTGAAATTCTCACTTACAAAAGGCTGTGGATGCTGGGTCAATTGAAATTTTCAAGACTGATATTGACAGATTTTTATTAGGGAAATGTATCAAGGAATGTATCCGCTCCATCACCAAGACTACCTACTTCCACCTCGTAACATCGCCCGTCTCCGCCCGTGCCTCATCTGCTGCTGAAACCCTCATCCAGGCTTTTGTTACCTCCAGACAGGACTATTCCAATGCTCTGTTGGCTGGCCTCCCATCTTCCACCCTCCATAAACTTGAGCTTATCCAAAACTCTGCTGCCCGTATCCTAACTCGCATCAAGTCCCGTTCTCCCATCACCCCTCTGCTTGCTGACCTATATTGGCTCCCGGTCCGGGAACACCTCGATTTTAAAATTCCCTTCCTCGTTTTCAATTCCCTCCATGGCCTCGCCCTTCCCTATCTCTGTAACTTCCTCCAGCGCTACAACCATCCGAGATCTCTGTGCTCCTCCAATTCTTGCCTCTTGCGCATCCCCGATTTTAATTGCTCTACCATTGGCGGCCGTGCCTTCGGCAGCCTAGGCCCTAAGCACTGGAATTCCCTCCCTAAACCTTTCTGCCTCTCTACCTCTCTCTCTTCCTTTAAGGTGCTCCTTAAAACCTAGCTGTTTGACCAATACCTCCTTATGTGGCTCGGTGTCAAATGTTGTTTGCTCATGCTCCTGTGAAGTGCCTTGGGACATTTCAATACGTTAAAGGTGCTATATAAATGCAAGTTGTTGTTGTTGATATGGATCAAAGGCAGGTAACTGGAGTTGAGATACAGATCAGCCCTGATCTAATTGAATGGCAGTATAGGCTATAAACGCTGAATAGCTTATTCCTGTTCCTATGTTCCTAGATGTGGAAGCAGCTGGAGCTTTATTGTATGAGTAGAATACAAAAGCAGGGAGGCAATGTTAACTTTATATAGAATCTTGGTTCAACCACACATGGAGTACTGTGTGCAGACCTGGCCTCCATACTGCAAAAAGAATATTGAAGCACTGCAGAAAATGCAGACATGATTTGCAAGGATGTCACCAGAACCGAAAGGATGCTGCTGTCAGAAAGATTGAGTCGTCTGGGGCTCTTTTCTTTGCAAAAGTGAAAAGTAAGAGGAGACCTGCTAGTGGTCTGTAAAATTATGAAGGCATTCGATAGGGTGAATATGGAGAAACTATTTCCTCTTGTAGGTGAGTCCATAAAAAGGGGGCAGAAATATAAGATAGTCACTAACAGATCAAATAAAGAATTTAGGAGGAATTTGTTTACACAAAAAGAGATGAGAATGTGGAACTCGCTGCCACATGGAGTGGTTGAAGCAGATAGCATTGACACATTTTGATGCGTATAGGAGAAGGGAATAGTGGAGGAGGCTCGTGTGAAGTTTCAACACCGGCATAGGCCAGTTGGGCTGAATTGCCTGTTGCTGTGATGTAGATTCTATGTAATTCTTTGAGTAAAAGCATTTCAGACATTAGATTTGAAATTTCTAAAAGAAGTTAATAGAGGTTAGAAAAACCGTAAGTGTCATTATCACGCACTTAGAATCAAATAATACAGAAGGAGGCCATTCAGCCATCGTGCCTGCGCTGGCTCTTTGAAAGAGCTATCCAATTAGTCCCACTCCCCTGTCTGCTCGCATCTTGAGCCTTGTTCTCGTGTCACCAGTGGCTTTCATGTACCTCTTCTATTCTAAATTCCTACATGTCTATGTTTTCATAAACAGAGAGTAATATGGAACATCATGAATTTTCATAATCTTCTCTGGCCTTGGCCTTGGCCTTGGCCAAAACACTTTTTTAGCAAACTGTAACACCCACCCACTCTGTCTTCCCTCTAGTCTTTTTGGATTTCTCCCTTGCCTTAAAAAAGATGGTAGCCATGATGTGGAGATGCCGGTGATGGACTGGGGTTGACAATTGTAAACAATTTTACAACACCAAGTTATAGTCCAACAATTTTATTTTAAAATCCACAAGCTTTCGGAGGCTTCCTCCTTCCTCAGGTGAATGTGGAAATGAAATCCTCGAACCTATCGCATTTATAAATCACAGAACAATGCCTGGTGATTACAGAAAGTCTTTTCAACTGCCTGTTGCCAAGGCAACCAAAGTGTTCAGACAGATAGGTGTTACCTACAAGGCCACCGAATATACAAATGGCCAGAACTAAAAAAACAGATGATGTGGAGATGCCAATTAAAAAAACAGAGCGAGAGAGGCAGAAACATATCGACAGCAATTGACCCGTTATATTAAAAACAGATAACATTTGTTCGCTGGTGGAGTAACGTGTAGCGTGACATGAACCCAAGATCCCGGTTGAGGCCGTCCTCATGGGTGCGGAACTTGGCTATCAATTTCTGCTCGACGATTTTGCGTTGTCGAGTGTCTCGAAGGCCGCCTTGGAGTATGCTTACCCGAAGGTCGGTGGCTGAATGTCCTTGACTGCTGAAGTGTTCCCCGACTTCAGCAGTCAAGGACATTCAGCCACCGACCTTCGGGTAAGCGTACTCCAAGGCGGCCTTCGAGACACTCGACAACGCAAAATCATCGAGCAGAAATTGATAGCCAAGTTCCGCACCCATGAAGACGGCCTCAACCGGGATCTTGGGTTCATGTCACGCTACACGTTACCCCACCAGGGAACAAATGTTATCTGTTTTTAATATAATGGGTCAATTGCTGTCGACATGTTTCTGCCTCTCTCGCTCTGTTTTTTTAATTGGCATCTCCACATCATCTGTTTTTTTAGTTCTGGCCATTTGTATATTCGGTGGCCTTGTAGGTAACACCTATCTGTCTGAACACTTTGGTTGCCTTGGCAACGGGCAGTTGAAAAGACTTTCTGTAATCACCAGGCATTGTTCTGTGATTTATAAATGCAATAGGTTCGAGGATTTCATTTCCACATTCACCTGAGGAAGGAGGAAGCCTCCGAAAGCTTGTGGATTTTAAAATAAAATTGTTGGACTATAACTTGGTGTTGTAAAATTGTTTACAATTAAAAAAGATGTAATAGCAACATAACAAAGCAAGAATCGATTTTAAGCTTGTCATCTAATTGCAGCATTCAGTGGATTTATGATGTAACTCTAACTTGATACCTACTGTCCATGTATTTCTTGTTGTTGGTGATGCAAAATATAACTGATGATTTCAAAATGAAATGAGGTTGACTGCAGGATATATGATTCAGTAAGCTCCAGCTTGGAATTATTATCAACTCTTCTGATGATTTACACCACCAAGGGTGATACTGAAACATGTAGCCCAATAGATCATACATTTGAACCCTGGTCTGTGCTAAGTTAACTGATCTTACCCAGGATATCCATTGCAATGTTAAAAGCGGCCTCAACCCTCCTGCATTAGGTAATTACTACTAATAAGTGTGTCCGTGTATAAGTATCAGATAAGGACAGGATCAGGATGGGCTGTGATGTCCTCCAAAATCAAATGCTGCCACTCACTGTCTAGGCTCACACATGAAAAATGCCAGTTGGACAAAGTAGGGGAGGGCTGTTGATGCCTATAAAACTATACCTCAGCAAAGGTTAATGTCTTCAGGAAAGAAGAGGAGAACATTTTTGAAAAAATCTTCTTGTAAAATTGCATGTCACCTGTAACAGCTGTTTTTCTTGGAAATCAGTGTTGATACTCATTGGACTTATTTTTTAACCATTGTAGCTCATGATTGTATGTTTAATAGTGTTGCATTTGTTACAGATGATGACTGTGGGGATGGCAGTGATGAGGTGGGCTGTTCTCCTTCCTGTTCCAACACTCAGTTCAAATGTAACAATGGCCGATGTGTTCCTGAGCACTGGATCTGTGATGGAGACAATGATTGTGGTGATTTTAGCGATGAAACCCGTGCTAACTGTACGGAACCAGGTTTGTGCTCCAAATGACTAGCATTGTACATTTTCAAAAGCTGGAATATCTAGGGAAAACATCTGAAACATGCAAAGAATTTCACCGTGATACAAATGTTGTCATGTTCTTCCCTCTCCCAAATTTGCTGTATGACGTTTCATTTGTGGTGCACCAGTGAGGAGAGGATAGAAGCAGTGTTGCCAATAAAAGCACCATAAATAGAATTTTAGCAAAACGTAAGTGACAAGCCTGTCTGCAAGATATTCTGTGGAGGATCAAAGTATTGTGTCACATAAATTTTAAAAAAAATCCCTTAGCTCACTCCAGAAATTTATGCAAATATATTTTCCGGTAGCACCAATATGGGCATTGACATACAATAAGTTGTCAAAGTTAAAAATAGAATCAGCTCCTACTTTATGCGAATTAGCAAGATTGAGAGGGGACAAGATCCTGACCTACAAATGCCCAAGAGCATAGATAATGTAGATGTAAGCTGCCTATTTAACTTCAAATGTGATCGCAAAACTGGAATGCACATAAGCTTCAAACAGCAGTAGAGTCTGGAAAACTTTTACCACACAAGCTACTAAGTATGCAGAATGGAGTCTTATGAAAAACAGTTATTGATACCTTCCTCCGCATTGGATGAAATTCAAGATAGTACCGACTATTTATTCTGTTAGAAAGAGCTGGCTTCATGGGCCAAATTACCTTTTTCACCCTATAATTGTATTCATATGTTGAATGCCATTATATTTGAAGATATTTAAAGATAAGCGAATCCCACCAAACAACCACAATTTGTAGGGATTGAAAAGAAAAAAACAATTATATGTGTTCCTTTTTGATTATGGAAAAGCTCAATTACTAATGCACACACTGATACAATTCTTTTCAAAATTATAATAATTCCTACAGGTGTTTGATGAACCCATAACAAAATCTGTGCTTAAATTCATTGTTTCAACACAATAAATAAAAGCTACCCAATGAATACCTGTTAAATACCAATTTTATCCTATGAGTGAAGACAAACACAACTTAGGAATGATAAATTTACAAGAGACTTACGAAGGTCTTCCTCATAAATTAACTAAAAATGGCCGTCCGAAGATCTAGATTGAGTATTCTATTCACCCCTTGACTTCAAAATTGAATAGAGAATATGTCCTGACAAGAAATGATAAATAACTCCACGAGAGGTTGGCCAGATGACTGACAAGCTATATCTCAGCACTAACCGAGGCATGTATACTGTATTTAAATAATAACTTTAAAGCTGATTTATGTTTTTTCATGGTATCATAAGTGTAAAGACACAAGTATATTGCCTTATGCCTTCATAGCTCTGACCATACAGTCAATCTACATGAATTTATCTGGATAATTTTTTTAAATGTTAGTGGTGTTTATTGTAGGCATGAAAAGCACTTCATTAGTTCCTACTGTCATTTAAGACAGGTTTTACCTCCCTTCAGGGGCATTTGAGCATTCTCTTGGGAATCCTGGGGTAGATTTTCAACTTGCTACTTGTGTGTAAAATTGGCGTTAAATATTGGTCACCCATTGTAGACAGCGATCTGTTTTCATTTCCATTCAAATCAATAGAAATGAAAATCAGTTCGTTTCTATAACATGCAGTCGATTCACAATGCCTATTTAACGCACAGACAGCAAGTTGAAAATATATCTGATATTCGCCCTGCAACTATTGAAATATTCAACTCTGAAGAGCACTTGAAAAATGAACAAATGATGGTTGAAAATACAATTTGGTACTTCTTGATGAAATGTCTATACTGTAAATGCTAGTTCTGAAATAAATATATTTGCAGACTCCATATAGTATATGTACAGCACTTGCATTTCAACTAGAAAATGAAGCTGAATTAAGAGTATTTATACAATTTTGGAACATTTCATTTTTCAAACTAAAAATCTTCAGTTGCTTCTTAACCAGCTTAATGACTGTGTAGCATTTTGTGCTCCAACAAGTTGAATTAATCATTCCAAATCCCCACTTAGGAGATTTGGGGATTTCTACAATGGCAAAGAGCTGTTGTGGATGAGAAGAGAGCCAAAGGTAAATCTGTCAGTGGAATATTACAGAATTATACTTCATTTTTTTTTGTTCCATAGAGTGGATGGCTACATGTGTGGTATAAAATTGAATTGGACTTCATGCAGGTTCATGCATGAATGATTGGTTGAACTTTAGAAGGCTCTGTGCTGTTGTTTGTCACGTGTGCATAAAACAAGGCATCTCTATTGTACATGACTTTTTTTTCTGCTTAATTGGTTTCTTGCTCTGCTCAGTCTTTGACGATAGGGGTCAATTCAGACATCAGAATTCTGCCTGAGTCACACCCTCAAGGTACTCATGGGCCATTGTTTGTGCAGATTTCATTGTAACAGCTTGACAAAGCAGTCCATGGGTTACTACCAATAGACATAAGAAAAAAAGACGTGTCCTTTTTCTCTAAATAAAAAGACTTAACAACAGTTAACTTATTTATTATTAGGCAACTACCGAAAAGTTCTGAAATCATTATTAAATCCATTTTACTGTGCCCTGTAAAAATTCAGAATATGTATTGTTAAAAGTATTGAGAGCTTTTTCTTGTGTTTAAAAAATGTACATTTCCAATAATACATTCCACAGGCTTACAGAATTCGTCATTTCTGAGAGAGGTTTACCTGTAAACAGTGATCACATTTGATTCAATCAACATTTGTGGTTTTTAACTTTACATGTAAATGAATATTTTAACTGCTACACCAATGAACTTCTTCTGAAGCATTCCATTTTGATGTAAACCTCCAGTATTAACCAGACCACAGGCACAGCTAAACATAATGCCATGTATTTGGACTGAAAATACAAAGGTAAAGGGTGCTGGGGAAATTAAGTAAAATATAAATAATGGATGTATGTATTATTTGTATTGTCCCTACAGCCACAAGGCCACCTGGTGGTTGTCACAGAAAACAATTTCAATGTTATATGGATGGTCATTGTGTTCCACTGCGATGGCATTGTGATGGGGACTGGGATTGTGAAGATGGCAGTGACGAAAACAGCTGTGAAGGAAACACAAGGATCTGTGACACCCACTCAGAGTTTAAGTGTAAAGACACAGGTATGATTAATGTTCGTAGATAATGCACCACACCAGTGGAAAGGTACAGTGACTTTTCTCAACAACAACAACTTGCATTTACATAGCATCTTTAAAGTAACAAATATCCCAAAGTGTGTCAGGGGAGAAAACAATGCCAAGCTGTAGTAAAAGAATAATTACGGGAGGTGGCTGAAAGCATGGTAAAACAAATAAGTTTTGGGGAGGGTTTTGAAAGTGGGGAGAGAAGTGACTTGGTGGAAGGTTCAGGGATAACGTTCCAGAATCAAGTGTAGAGCTGGCTGAAAAGTCTGCCATTAATGGTGAAGCAGAAGTGGCGATGCAGAAGACTGAAGTCAGAAGAGTGGAGAGCGTTAGTTGGGCCTATAGGGCTGGAGGAGGTTGCAGAGGTGCAGGAGGGTTAAAGCCATGAATGGATTTATATATGAGGACAAGGATTTTAAATTCATTGCATTCAGGGAATGGCATAAGATACAAGTGTTGGAGTGCTGGACAATTTGGAACTTTATGGGTTGAGCTCAGGAGACTGGCAGGGAGAGCATTCAAGAAGTCTAACCACTGGCAATGGGATGGATGAAAGTTTAATTGAGAGCAGGTAAGGGCGGAAAAGGACAATGTTGTAGAGGTGGAAATCAATGGTCTTGATGATAACAGAATACAAGGCTTGCAATTCAACTCAGGGTCAAACAGGACAGCAAGGTTAAGCACTCAAATTCAGCATGAGCAAGCAACCAGCATGGGGGATGGAATCAAGCTAAGGTGCAACGTTTTGTCAGGAACTGAAGAAGATAACTTTAGTCTTGGCAATGTTAAGCTATAGAAAATTCTGGCTTATTCTCAACTTGATTTCAGACAAGCTGAGAGTAGAGTGATGAACGTTGAATGGAAAGTGACGATGGAGAGGTACAACTGGGCGTCATCAGTGTGCATGTGTATTCATAAAGTGGAAGCTTGAGTCTATGCTTATGCATATGTCATTGATGGGCAACATGTAGACAAGGAACAGGAGAGAATTAAGGATAGAGGCTTAGGTCATTTGCAAGGTGACCATGATGGGGTGAGAAGAGAAGCCATTGCTAAAAATATATTGGCTATGTTGGAACTGGTAGGAGTGAAAGCAAGCAAGGACAGTGCCACGGAGGTGGATCATGAAGGAGAAGTGCTACAGCAAGATGAAATGGTTGACCATGTTAACCACCTTCCTGATGCACCAGACAAACGAGGAGGTAGGTTTGAAAAAGGCAAAATCAGCCATCAACGACAGTCTGAGCCATTGGTGAATCCCGTGCAGGGTCCTTTGCAGCCCTGCTTTAAGATGCCAGTGGTATGCTCATGAATGATGCTGTCAGTCACGTGGGGTGCTATATTGCGCTCGACTTTTGTCTATGGTTGGTGCAGTCAGTACTAAAGAGAGTAGCTTTGGTCTTCTTGGAGCTATCTTTCACTTAGAATCCTCCTTCAAATAAGGGCGGCATAGGATATTAGTGCAAAATGAATATATTGTTAGAGCTGCTGAGAAACTAGACCTTGACCTATATGATACTTTTATCGTGGTTACAGACCAGTTGGGCATTCGTAGAGAAGCCTGTTCAGTTCATGTAGGCCATAGTGTTGGAGGCAAGAATCCTATTGACTACATGGGCACGATTTTAACTTCAAAGTGTGGGTGCGTTGGGGTTGGTGGGGGTTGGGGGTCGGCAAACAAAACCGGGCATTTCTGGAGCGGTAAGGAATCCCGGCTCCAACCTGCTGAAAAACGCGCACGACCCAGACCCATCTGGGTGCGCGCGCCGTTCCCGAACCCGGAAGTCCTGCCGGCAATTAAAGACGGGACGACATTCGAACCAACAATTGAAGTACTTAAAGTACTTGAAATCCGCCTTAATAAAGTTAATCAAGTTGGCAATTCAGTGCTGCCTCAACTTGTTTCCCATGCTGTGAGAAGCACGTCATGTGAAACTAGGCGGGTTGCAGTTAGCATTGGTTGCAGCCATTTCGACATTTAAATCCCTGTTTGAAGATGGGGATAAAAGGTGAGTTATTACAGCAGGGCACTCAGTTCTCTCAGACAAACTTTTGACTGAAAATTTTTGGTTCACACTCAGAATTGTTCTGTTTACACATGTTTGCCTACTTTTTGGACCTTGTCAAACTGACACCATCAGGATGGGGGGGCGCGATGGCATTCACCACTCCATCCTAGGATGAGGAACATCAGCATCCTCGCCAGGCACGGCATGCACTTCCACCACTTGCAACTGCACAACACAGAGGTGCGCCATAGGCACCTGCACAAGAGCAGAGAGGTGAACAACAGACGGACCGATGTTGCAGGAGGGTCCACAGACCGAGGCTGAGCTTCCTGGACCTCTCTGAGGAGCAGTGCTTATGGACCCTGAGAGAGAGTCGCCAGGTGGTCGCAGATATCTGCAGCCTCCTTGATGCCGAGCTGCTCCCGCCTGGACCTGGTGGCATCGCATTGCCTGTCGCAGTTAAAGTGACCACTGCCCTCCACTTCTTCGCCTCCGGATCATTCCAGGGAGCCACAGGTGACATCGCCGGGGTCTCTCAGTCGTCTGCCCACAAGTGCATAAGACAGGTCACCAATGGTTTGTTTCGCAGGTGTCCCACTACGTCAACTTCCCCACAGACGACCTCAGCCAGACAGAGAGGGCAGTTGGTTTCCACTCTGTGGCTGGCTTCCCACGGGTACAGCGTGCAATCAATTGCACGCATATAGCAATCCGAGCAACACGCAGCTCGTTTGCGACCACTGGAAAAGGTTTCTTCATGTGTGTGCCAGATTCCCTGGCAGCTGCCATGATTCCTTCAATCTGTGGTAATCCAATATCCCGGCCCTCTTCCATGCACCAAGCAGCCTTAGGAGACAAGGGATACCCACTGCATACGTGGCTCACGGCACCTCTGAGGAACCCCATCAGTGAGGAACAGCGTTGATACAATGACAGTCACATCGCCACCAGGTCTGTCATTGAAGATGTAATTTCGGTGCCTGAATCGGTCTAGGGGAGCGCTTCAATGCACACCATCGAGAGTGGGTCAATTTCTAGTTGTCTGTTGTGTCCTGCACAACATGGCACAACAGAGAGGGTTGCCGGTTAATGAGGCATCCACATCTGCCATCAAGATTCAGGAGGAGGAGGAGGAGGAGGAAGAACCCATCGGCAAAGCAGCAGCTCACCTGGCTGCTCGTAAGGCCAGGGATTCACTAATATTTGAATGATTCTCATAAGGAGATCACAAAGTGAGAATAGTCCAGTCCTCAGACCAACTGGAAAGAGCAGCACCAACACCAGCCCCCCACCCCCCAACATCAAGCCTTTTGTGATCGGGCCCGTTCATGATGAAGCACATGAAAGGGCCCGATCACAAAAGGCAGTCAAGAATGGCCAAGACGTGGCAGTAGTGGTGAGAAGTACAACATTTAATGTGAATTTAACCAAAAACAAGTATAAATGAAAAACATGACAGTCTGTCAAATACCCTTCGTGATCACAAAACCTTAACCTTTCTCTTCCTATTACTTCTACATGGTGCATCCCCTGTGGCTGCAGCAGAGGTCGTGGCAGGTTGCTCATGTTCATGCCCTGATTGCTTAGATACTTTGGGCCTAGGCCCTCTGGGTTTTGGAGCACGCGAGGGCTCCTCCAAAGACTGCTCCACCTGCACCTGTGTAGGGGCAGACTCGGGCACCTGGAGAGGAGGCAGCATTGCGGGTACTGGTTGAGAGGGGGCAACGGGTGAGATGTGGGAGCACCTTGAGTGGGGTCCCCACTTCCATGTCCGCTTTTGCCATCATCGCTTTCTTGGGCCAGACCCACATGACTCATACCACCCTGCTGGACAACAGTTTGGAGTACATGAGTGATGTCTTGGAAGCCCAGTTGTAAAGTTTCTGCCTGCCTGTTTAAGGCGGCAGAATGTTGTTCACCCTGAGTCCGAACGGCTGTTGTCAGGGCCTGAATTGACTCATTTGTGAGCTGTGCTTGAAGCTCAATGGAGGCTTGCCTTCACTCCATCGCAGATATCCCCACATTTTCCTGCGCCACTATCTCAGACATTCCTGCACGTACCTGTGCCATCATTCCATTAATGCAGGAGGTGGACTCCTCCTTCCTCGCCGCTATTGTGGAGTGTGCGTGTGGCACCTGTTCCAGTACCTTGCAAATGTGCTGCTGTCCCTCGATTGTTCTCCTTTTCAAGGATGACTCCCGGGGTTCAGCTTCTGCGTCCAACTGAACAGGGCCTGGAGAGGAGTGTGCCCACCGACGCGGACTCTCCACAGATGCACCTGCCACCAGCATCTGCTCGTGCTCACTTGTGTGTGGTGACTCACTAGGTGCCAACCCAACTAACTGACGACTAGCACCCACCGAGGTGTGAGTATATGCGCTGGTGGATGGCTCGCTAAGATGTGACGGTGCGCTCTCAGAGACTGGAAGCTCCTCTGAGGAATCGCCCTCTCCTGTCTCTTTGGTCATTGAAGGGCCTGGAAGAGAACGGAAGGCAATATTAAGCATGATCACAGATGTGTAATGTTGCGATGAGCATACTGAGGTGTTCAACATGCCAGTCATTCTTAACATCAATTTATGTTGTGTGTGATGAATGTTAAGGTTGTGTCACCAGATGTTTGTGGGATGCCAGTCTCGGCGTCCCCGACGGACGGGTATTCGAGGGTGCAGCTGATCTCCAGGGTCGCCTCCTCCGCCTCTGTGAGGACCACTATTTGTTGTGGCCCCCCTCCAGTCCTCGCCCTCGTGCGTGCATTTTGCGCTCTCTTCTCCTACAAGGGGAGAAAGTACATACGTGTGAGTGAGTGAGGGTGAAGTGGTCAGCCGATGAATGCATTGCTTTGGGTGAGGCTGACCATGAAAGTGGTGCATCAGAGGGTGAGTATCAGACTCTGATACTGGGGTGAGTGGTAGTGATGGGTTCAGAAATGGGAAGGAGAGGAAGTGCTCAAGAAGTGAAGGTAAATTGAGGATGACCCTTAAGTGGGTGTGAGGAGTGATGTGATGGAGTAGTCTTGGCAGTGCAGAATGATGTGAGGTCGGGGGGGTGGTGCTGTGCACCATGGAATGCAGGAGAATCAGTAAGTGTCCTCACTTTTGCTGACCTAGCTAGGTCATTAAAACACATTCTGCACTGGACCCAAGTGCAGGATATGTTGCCCCGGCAGGTGACCTCCTCTGCCACCTCGAGCCAGGCCTTCTTGGTGGCAGAGGCAGGGCGCTTCCTCCTGTCGGCCGGGTAAAATATTTTGCTCCTCCTCCTCACCCCAGCCAGCAGCACCTCAAGTGAGGTGTCACTGAATCTTGGAGCTGCCTTGCCCCTCTGCAGCTCCATTCTGCATGCTTGCTCCTTGCTCCAGCAAAAGTCATTGGTGCAATGGCCCTTTAAAGACAGACGCTCCTGCTGACAGGAGGTCATGCAGGTGCACAGTCCGCCTGCTGCATAGCTTTCGGACGGCAAACACGGAAACAACATTAAAGGGTACCAATTAAGTCGCGATCGGGTGGGGAACAGTAAGATTTTATTATTCGGGTTACCCGCACGTCCATTGACCCCCCCTGCTGTCATCCCCCCAACATTTTAAAATCGTGCCCCATATGTGCAATCGACCGTCCCTTGTACTTTTGGAATGCTAGCAGTATGATAGAATTAATACTTATGTTTCTGTGGTTCGGTGGCAAACGTTTTGAATATTTTTGTTCTCGTCAATAAAGCATCAGTTGTTTCCTTGATGTATCTGCGTGCATCAGATTGGTTGACACTGCAGATGTCCTGAGTGCTAGTCAGGAATTGAGGAACAGAATGGTCTTGATCGCCACTAGCACCCCCTTCCAGATTTCAGATGTTCTCTGAAGGTCTTCCTGTAGGAGATAGCACAGCTCGATTTTTTTATCTCCCTGCTAAACCTTAGCCACGTGGGATTGACCAGATGTCTTTTTAATTGTCTTTTCCAGGCATATATATTCCTATGTTCCTAAGGCACTGCTCTTCAGTCTGTTCCAGGTAGCTGTGCCTGACATAGGTCACCTGATGTGCAGCAATGGGTCTGGACAATTTGGGGTAGAAATTAGTCTGTGCTTGCTTTCGAGTTTTTAAAAACTTACTTTTAGTTGGTGGCTGCAGGGGCCACTGACGAATCTTGAGTAGTACAGCCCCGCTCATCAGGAACAGATTTGTAGAGGTGTCTTTCAATGGGTGTTAGTCCCCTCGTTAACATATTTAAGAGAGCGAACACCAATTGGTACCCCCGAATTTAGCAGTGGGACCAATGCCTGCACAGATTGGACGCAGGCAATCCCACTGCTAAATTGAAATGATTTGCACCCATGTTAAAATACATACCAATTTCTACCCCTACGGCTTTAGTACCACTTTACTTCTCTGGTAGGCCTTTTTTTTTCTCCTGTTCATTTTGCTCAGCCAAGTCCAATGCCAGGGGACTACTGAATATATTCCCTATTGTGCAGTGTATACACAACAATCTTTTGTGAAAATCAGTTGTTTCCTGAGGACTTCCTTTTGCAACAGATGCTGGCTCAGCTCCAATAACCAAATTACACCAACAGAAAGAATGCGTCACACATGTAATGTGAATGCTGAGAGGTATTGCTTGTCAACCACTCCCCACGCTCCTCCCCCTCCCTTAACTGGCAATTATTGCCGATATTAGTAGAATTGAGTGTCTTAGCGCACAGAATTCTTTTCTTACTGACAGGAATGTAGATTGGAGGGATAAGCCTTTATGTTGACAGTAATTTCTAGGCTTTACTCTGTCAATGAGCACTGCAATGCCTTTAGTTGCTTGTCCCAATTGTAGCATTTACCTGGTCTTGCAGTGAAAGTGCATGCAAGAGTACAGGTAAAGTAGATTTATTCACAGAATGCATAATAACTGTTACAAGCATTCAAGTATCAAGAAATTAAGAATTTAAGAAACATAAGAACATAAGAAATAGGAGCAGGTGTAGGCCACATGGCCCCTCGAGCCTGCCCTGCCATTCAATAAGATCAGGGCTGATCTTCGACCTCAACTCCACTTGTCCAAATTTGAGTGTGTAGAGCACAAATCCTTACTCGGTACAACTGGATTGTGCTGATGAACATTACAAGACCCAAAAGGAAACTCCTCGATTTCCATTGAATCTTCCTTAGCTGAAACAAGTAACGGCAGCTGTTATCTTTTAGAATGTTTTTTCTCCAGCTAGCAACCCTATCAGTTTTTGGTTCTCGGAGGAACGGCCCTTCTCCACCCTGCCTCTCAGGATTTCAAACATATGGCACCTAATTCTTTTCTGTGTCGCATCCAACCAATTTTCTCATTATATCCCTGCTGATTTGCTTTTTTGGTTTATTCCTTTAGCTAAGAGGAAGACAAAACTGCTTCCATCATGTCAGGTTGTACAGCTCTCCGAATAGCTTTTCTTACCTTCCTTTTAAAACTAACTGCTTTGACACTATCTTATATCTTTCTAATTTCTGGTCTTTTCACGCTTCAAAACTAAACTGTCATCCATACAAAGACTGTTGCTCGCCCTCCCCATTAGGTCACAAGAACAAGAGATAAACTGCATAGGATTCAGGGATCCATGGCAACTTGGCCACGTGCCTTAGACAGAGTACTTGTTACCAAGGTGAATGCAATATTATTTATCCACTTAGGCAAGTTAACACCTTCCTACCTGGCCAGAAATCAAAATGATTACAAAACACGTACATTGGATACTGATTAAGAAGGAGTACATTAAATATTACAGGAGAAATGCTCCCTCGCAAATCAATTTGAAATATGATTTCATTTATTATATGTCATGCTCCATTTATACAAATAAATATTTTTGCCAGTGGAGTACTCCAACAGGCAAAATGGCATCAGGATCAAATCTATGTTAAATTAATCCAAATAGTACAGTATAATTGCTATGAACTATTAAATCGAAGACTTGACATCAAGGGCTCGAATTTAGCAGGCCTGCGGGTTCCCAGCGGGTGGTCCTCCGGGAGCGTGGTCAACACGCTCGGCGAAATTAGTGGGTTGCCCGCGCGATCGTAGCAGGCAACCCACTAATAGGAATCAAATTACCTGCTCCTCCGGGGTCCACGGCGCTGGTCTGCGCGTCGGGCGGGCTGCGCATGCGCAGTACGATCTGTCAGCTGGAGGCTCTCTAGTTAAAGGGGCAGTCCTCCACTGACAGATGCTGCAACCAATGGGACAAATTGCAGCATGGAGCAGCCCAGGGGGAAGGCTGCTCCCAGTTTAATGATGCCTCACCCCAGGTATCATCAGATGGGGTGAGGAGGAGGGGGAGGACACAGATCTTCCCCCCGGCGGGCGGGAGGAAGCGGCCTGCCTCTGCCACCAAGAAGGCCTGGCTCGAGGTGGCAGAGGGGGTCACCTGCGCCACCAACATATCGCCCACCTGCATACAGTGCAGGAGGCGCTGCAATGACCGCAGTAGGTCAGCCACAGTGAGAACACGAAGTCTTTCCCCTACACTCCGTCTGCCACAACACTGCCCCCACCCCACATCTCCTTCGGCACCGCCAACACTACTCTGTCACATCACCCTTCATACCCACTCAAACCCCATCCTCATCTTACCTCCACCTACTCACCTCGCCAGTACTCATCCTGCCACTAACACGCGACCCAATCCTCATACAATCTCATTGCTCCATCCCATACTCAACCTCTCGTGCATCTCCCTCACGGCCAGCCTCACTCAACCTGCCACCACCTGTGCTGCAGCCACAGGGCATGCATCACATATGTGCAGTAGGCAGCGTAAGGCAAACGTGTCGTGAGCATGAAGGGGGTGCACAAGGATGTCTGAGGGTTTGTCCTGGGTGTTACCTGTATTGAATTTCAGAGCAACAAACAGCACACATTATATTGACACCACCACTGCCATGTCTCCGCGAATCCTGTCCGTTGTGTCCAATAATGCCCGCTCCTGGGTATCACTATGAGGACCCACCACTGATGCCACCCATCGTGTTACTGCAGAGTAGGTGCAGGTGTATTTGCAGGGCTCTTCCGCGCAGACGACTGAGAGACATCGGCGGTGTAGCCGGCTGCACCCTGGAAGGATGCGGAGGAGAAGTTGTGGAGGGCAGTGGTGACTTTGACAGCGACAGGTAAGCAGTTGGTGCTGGGGCCAGCCAGGAGCAGCTCGGCATGAAAGAGCCTGCAGATCTCCACGACTACATGTCGAGCGAATCTGCGCCTCCCTGTGCACTGCTGCTCGGAGAGGTCCGGGGAGCTGCGCCTCGGTCTGTGGACCCTGCGGCGAGGGTAGTGCCCTCTGCGATGCGTCTCTCCCTGCGGTAGCCCTCCCTCCTGCTGTGCAGGTGGGCGTGCAACAACACCGTGTTGGGGGGCTCCACATCTCTGCGGCGGACGGCGTGGACTGCGAGGTTGCTGGGGCTGGTCATGCTGTTCGTCCTCCGAGGGTGTCCACGCACCACCCATCTGGCAGGTGTTGGTCTGAGGGGTTGTGCAGGGTACGTGGGTGGTTCCTCGCACTAGGGCTGCGGTTTCGTGTCGGTCTGTCCTCTGGCTTGGTGGGGGGTGGTGGAGGGCAGGGGTTGCCCTATGTGACGCGGTGGCCTCCTGCGTGGGTGAGGGCTCTCCCCCGTGGAGCGCACCTTGGCACCTGCCACAGGCTGCTGGCTGCAACACGCCTGGTTGGAGAGAGACTGTTTCCCCCAGTGTGGGAAACTCACTGCCTTGAACCCAAAATCCCACACTTCCTCTTTTGACAGCTGCTTCAGCTCATTAACTGACCTCAACAAGCAAGGTAAGTACTCTCAAGTGGAACCCCGCTGGCTTTAATTGCCTGCGGGATTCCCACCAGCGGGGCTTGCGCGCGCAGCCCCGCACGTCAGCGCGGTACCCGGAAGTAGGCGGGATTTCGGCGCGATCCGGTCACGTGACCGGATATCGGGATTTTCGGGGCCCCCCCGCTGGAAACCCGCAGGTAACCCGACGCGAAAATCGAGCCCCAAGTCTTTGTATCAGTTTGCATGGTAATGTCATGTATTTTTAACATCCAGTTTCGGGAAGCTGTGGAAGTGTTAAGCAAGTTTATAATTGTTTATTCGTACAAGATGGATAAAAATAAAAATGAATCCAGTTTCTACATAGAATTAAATTCGGAGATCAGTATCTTAATGTTCTCCATCATTTTAATTCAGTGATTCAGATTGAATTGGAAGACTTGTGTAATGTTCAACTGCAGCTTTGTAATAATATAAATGACCTTTATTTAATTAGTCTGCTCTTTCTCTACCCCTCATCATATTTAATATTGGTACCTTGTTGACCCTTCATTATTGATGACAGTTTATTTAAAAATCATTTAAAAACTAAAGTACTTCCACATGATCTCTACATGTTTGTATCATTGAGTTGGTGAATCATTATATTTTTTTTAATCCACATTTAAGATTCACATTAGTTAGGCACCTCTGCATATAGGCATTTATCTCATCCACTATCTCATGCTTCTGTTCTATAGAATTTAACAGATTTTGTTAAATGGCATTTGTTCCTTTTTAAAGGCCTTTCAATAATACTAGATATATATAGACATATATATCAAGTACATAAATGTAGCTAGATACAGCTGTTGGAAGGATAGATGTCCTACAAATTTAACACTAATGATAACTAAGGATATAGAGTTTGAAAAATTGTTCCAATGGGCAAAGCTCAAACTTGCCAAGTAGCCCTGGATTAACAGTGGATGGCCAATTCTTCATATAAATGCCTGCATACAAGGAACAGAGTTCCAGGCAATAACACTGTCTGGAAGGTAGTGCCAGACAAGAGAGGCAACGATTAAGCATCAGCATTGGTGTTCTCTGACAGCTTGTTGGATTGATACAGAATGATGGCATATAGCTATTGTAGCTCTGATGTTTCTGGCGTACACTCCTGCCGTACTCTTTTAGTCATGATCTTGTACAAGACTCGTGTCTCAACCATATCTCTTCAATAATTTATAGGGTATACTCTGAAATAAAGATTTGAAGGATATGCATTTATATATCACTTGACCTTAGGATGTCCCAAAGCATCTTACACCCAATGAAGCCCCTTTGAAGTGTAGTAACTGTTGTAATTGAGGAAACGTGGCAGCAAGATTGTGCATAGTGAGGTCCCACAAACAGCAGTGTGATAATGACCAGATAACCTGTTTTTGTGACCTTGGTTGAGGGATAAATGTTGGCCAGAACTTCCCTGCTCTTCTTCAAAATAGTTTTCTCTTATATGTCCATCCGAAAAATAGCATCTCTGACAATGCAGCACTCCCTCAGTTCTGCACTGAAGTGTCAGCATAGATTTTGTGCTCTGACTGGACTTGAACCCACAACCTCCTGACTCAAACCTACCACTGAGCATCAGCTCTGGGATGGAGAATGCCTTCATTAATAAATTTACTGATCTTTGTCATCTTGGATGGTGGATAAGGAGAAATGGATGGAGTTCCTCTGCAGCCCGCCAAACAGGGCTATAATACTCCATTGCTAGGATGTTTTGTTATGTTTTCAGGTTTGATCATTTTCTCGGGTTCAGTGACTCAAACCGCCTGTAGGCGAGACCTCACTCCTATGCCTGGGGTGTGCTTTTGCTTTCCCAATATCCAGGTAATTTGTTGCAATCCCAGGGATCAAGCAGAATGCCCTTATTACTGTATTTCCTCTTATTGATTGTATTATGTATCCTCAGGTTAAATCCCTTGACTTTGGAAAGCAGTAGAATAAACAATTCATTGGACCATGGCTTACACTATAAACTGATACAATAATTGCAAGTGAACAGAAGCAGTGACATAGTGTAAATTTTCAAGAGTTACAGGCTTAACACTCAGAAGATTATGTGGAAGATAGAAAATAATAAATTAATTGTTTCTACTGCACTAAACTGCAATATGGTCCCTGATATTACTCTATGTGATGGTTTATTACTGACCATCCATGGAGTCCGCCGGGGCGGGGGGTGTTGGGGAAGTTAAAAGTGGGAGAACCTTCTCCACACGGACTGCAGCGGTTCAAAATGGCGGCTCACCACCACCTTCTCAAGGGCAATTAGGGATGGGCAATAAATGCCGGCCTCGCCAGCGACGCCCACATCCCATGAACGAATATATATAAAAAAAATTTAAAAGCGAGCCCATTATATCTGGTCAGGTATCCGAGAAAGAAGCCAAACCATTCAAGTCAAATGCAAGTATCCATGGAGTCTCTCTGGCCTATCTATCTTCTTCTCACAGGTGGCTTCAGACAGACCATCCAATTTGAGCAAGGCAGGGTGAAAAAAATAATTTTTCAACATTTGGCCAGGTCAAAGGTGATTTAAATATGTGTTTCTTTTAAACTCAAGCTGCCAATCAATCATACATACAAATCAAACCCACAAAATAGTTGAATTTGACTTGAATGGTTTGGTTCTTTCCTCGGATACCTGACCAGATATAATGGGCTCGCTTTTAACTCTCCGCTTAATGCTGTTCCGACCAGTGAAAGCACAATTTTTTTTTATAGTGCCAGACTGAAGATCCCTTTTGTGCATATGGAGTTTGGAGTCTGACTATTTATACAAAATTGCCCTGAGGAACAATATCCTCTTCTCTAGGTAAAGGAAGTCAGGTACACCTCCCACCCTGATGCCTTGTATGAATTAAGGAAAGAAGAGCAGTGTTACCAAAAACGTAATAAATATCAATGCAGCATGTTATTTTGAATATTTGCAGGTCATTAATAGAAGGTTGAAGTTCTGAGATTCAACTTTTTATAATGTCCCTCTGGAAATCAGCAAAGTTTACTAACTTGCACAGGAATGCCAATTTGCAGGTTTGCGTGTAACATCAGTATTCAGCAAACTTCACGGGCTCGATATTAGCAGGGCGGCAGGTTCTCAGCGGGCGGTCGACTGGACGCGTGGGTAACGGGCCCGGTGAAATCGGGGTGCTCCGCACGCAATTACAGGATAATTGGAGTCACTTACCTGTGCTTCCGGTTTCCCGCTGGTAAGCTGCGCGGCAGGCGGACTGCGCATGCACAGCAAGGTCTGTCAGCTGGAGGAGCCCAATTTAAAGGGGCAGTCCTCCACTGACTGATGCTGCAGAAAATAGGAAAAATTACAGCATGGAGCAGCCCAAGGGGAAGTCTGCACCCAGGTTTAATGATGCCTCACTCCAGGTATCATTGGATGGGGTGAGGATGAGGGGGAGGACAGAGATCTTTCCCCCGGTGGGCGGGAGGAAACGGCCTGCCTCTGCCACCAAGAAGGCTTGGCTCGAGGTGGCAGAGGAAGTCACCTGCACCACCAACATATCGTGCACCTGCATACAGTGCAGGAGGCGCTTCAATCACCTAAGTAGGTCAGCTGAAGTGAGTAAACTTACTCATTCCCCTCCCCTCCGTCTGCCACATCACCGCCACCACCCCACATCTCCTTCTGCACTGCCAACACTATTCTATCACATCACCCCTCACACTCAATCAAAGCTCATCCTCATCTTACCTGCACTTACTCACCTCGCCAGTACTCATCCCACCACTACCACTCAACCCAATCCTAATACAATCTCATGGCTGTATCTCATACTCACCCTCTGATGCTTCTCTTTCACGGTCAGCCTCACTCAACCTGCCACTACCTGTGCTGCAGCCACAGGGCATGCATCACATATGTGCAGTAGGAAGCGTAAGGCAAACGTGTCGTGAGCATGAAGGGTGTTTGAGGGTTTGTCATGGTGTTTACCTATATTTAATTTCTGATCAACTCACATAACATTATATTGTCACCACCACTGCCACGTCTTTGCGAATCTTGTCTGGTTTGTGCAATAATGCCCTTTCCTGAGGATCACTATGAAGACCCACAACTGATGCCACCCATTGTGTCACTGCAGAGTGGGTGTAGGTGTATTTGCAGGGCTCTTTTGTGCAGATGACTGAGAGACGTCGGCGATGTCCCCGGTGGCACCCTGGAAGGATGCGGAGGAGAAGTTGTTGAGGGCAGTGGTGACTTTGACAGCGACAGGTAAGAAGATGGTGCTTGGGCCAGCCGGGAGCAGCTCGGCATGAAGGAGGCTGCAGATGTCCACGACATTAAAAAAGATCTTAATTTATATAGTCCTTTATCATATCCTCAGTGTATCAGTATCAGTGTAAATGGACTCAGAGTTTCCACTGGATTGCACTGGCTTTTTCAGTGCAATCAGACCAAATCAACACAAAACATTGCGAAATTTTGATTTACACTGGGCATAATTTATGTCCAGCGTAATTCGAGTTTCCACGACTACATGTCCACGGAAGCTGAGCCTCGATCTGTAGACTCTGTGGTGAGGGTAGTGCCCTCTGCGAAGCATCTCTCTCTGCGGTTGCCCTCCCTCCTGCTGTACAGGTGGATGTGTCACAGCACTGTGTTGTGGAGCTCCACGTGTCAGAGATGGCCGGCGAGGCTGGTGATGCTGTTCGCCCTCCGAGGAGGTCATGACTGCAGCTATGGCGGCCCCCATCCGGAAGATGTACATTTGAGGGGGTCCGCAAGGTAGGTAAATGTGTCTGGACATCGGGGTAAGTGTGCAAGTTTATGCATTTGATTGTTAGGAGGAGGGTGGTGGAGGCCAAACTTTGTCCAAAGTGAAAGAGTGGCCTCCTGCAATGAGTGAGGGTCTCCCCCCTCACCTGTCAAATGGACCTTTGCAGCTGCCACAGGCTGGTGGCTGCAACACGTCTATTTGAACTGGGAGTGTTTCCCCCAGTACGGGAAACAATCTCAGTTAATTGCAAAATCCGATCCCTCCTAAAATATCAGGTCAATCAGGTCTGTAAACAACCTGAAGTACCTGTTCAAGTACTTTAAGTGGCATCCCGCCGGCTTGGAGCCGGGCTCCCGACCCGCCCTGGGAATCCCGGATTTTCGCAGCCCCCCGCCACGAACGCACCCGATTGCGGGTGCGAAAATAGACCCCCACATGTCTGCAATAATGGTACTATGCAAAATCTTAGCCTCATTTTAACTTTACTGCATGTCACAATGCAGAACAAAATTAAAATTTGCAGACATTTTGTCGGAGTATGCCTTTTTATGGATTTACAAATATTTTGTGGATTGACTTTTGAATCTTAAAACTAATCAGCTGGATAGTTCACACTCCATTTGTAGGCAATAAATAGGCAATTAGAGTCTTAACCCTCATCTACACTGTACAGACAGACAATAGACTATTGTTGATCACTGATGAATGGAGAACTGAGTAAATTTGAATTCTCTAGAACAAGAGGCAGATTATGGGTGATAAGTAATCAATCCTTCCATAGCTGATTGTTATTAGCCTCCAACTACATTTCAACAATTTTACAAACCAGATTCAGTTGAGTGATCCGCAAGCAAAGCTCATGTTGATTAGAATAGCATTATTGGAAAAACATACAATATGTAAGCTTATGCAAATAAGGTTTATAGTTGATAGGCTTCAAGCAACTAAAAACTGTGTTTGACACGATAATGTAATGTGAAAACATTTTTCTTTCACTAAGACACCTTTTGTATTGTTCAGACTAAAGAGGTTGTGTGCCAAATTACACAACAAGAATAGTTACTTTGCATAGTTAAATTGCTGGCACCTTTTAAAAAAAAATTGCAGCCTGTCGGTACATCAATATCATACAATTGAGGTTGAATCATGTAAGTGCTGTTGGGTAGTTGTGATATGCTGGTCCCAGTATTAAAGGGACTGGATTCCTCAGATCATGGACCACATAGTGTTATTGCTCGTCCTCCACTTCATCCGACAACAATAATAATTTATATAGCACCTTCAACATAGAAAACACCCTAAGGCACTTTAGAGTGAGAAGAGAAAAAAACATAGAAGTACTAAAAGAATGAACAGTAAGCCATGTGCGAGAGTTAGGAGAGATGTCTGAAAGTTCGGTTGGAAAGATAGTTTTTGAGCAGGTTATTCTTTAACTTGTAGATTTTATTAAGATATAGCCATTATTAGGAGGCAGGAGACCTCAAGCAGTAGGGGAGAAGAGACTGATAATGTACTCTATCCTATGGTAAATATATCTATAATTTTAAGACATCAATATTGAGAGGAAAGTGCATTTTCATTTCATTACAGCACAGTAAAACCTAGTAAGCTGGTTTACACCTTAGACGTCTCAATCAATATAAAAAATTAAAAACAAGGCTCAGAAGCTGCAATGACGGCAATACCGAATTACCTTGGAACAATGCCATATTCTTCTCTGGATCCATTATTTTTGACTGACATAAATGTCAGAATCTCCCTGAACAGAGCTGAATTGAACTTATATTTTAATTATATTGAGGATTTTTAAGGATTTATGTATCTTAACATTGCACAACCATGGGATGTTAGATTAAAAAAGATCTTAATTTATATAGTCCTTTATCATATCCTCAGTGTATCAGTATCAGTGTAAATGGACTCAGAGTTTCCACTGGATTGCACTGGCTTTTTCAGTGCAATCAGACCAAATCAACACAAAACATTGCAAAATTTTGATTTACACTGGGCGTAATGTACGTCCAGCGTAATTCGAGTTTCTGTGATCTTCTGCGCTGGCTCAAAAATCATTGCTCTGAAACCAGCCCCGCCCACAAAACTGACCACGCCTACGAACAAAATAACGAGGATTGTGAGTTTCCGCCAATTGCGCCCATCTGTGGCCAGTCGCAAAGGGTCTTAAAATTAAGCTCGTTTTCTTCGGCACAAAGGCACTAGTAGGCACGTTTTAAATAATAAAAAAACATTTAATTTTTTATGAAGCTGACTAGTGTACACCAGTGAAAGTAGTAAATGATTCAGCATAGTTTTTTGTGTCATTTTTAGTGATTTAAAATCAGATTACTCACAAGTGAAGAACTAGACACTTATTAAAAATCCTTATTTTTAATGAAAAGCCCATTTTCAGTTGTATTAATAAAACTGCACCAGGTTACCTCTCTCAAATACATCAATGAATATTTTTTATTGTCAAAAAAATGAACGATTACGCTAAGTTAAGCTGCCAAATTGTGCTGATTCATGGCAGATTTTACACATGTGATTATGTTAATGCATTTTAGCAGAAACTGGGCATGAAAATCTGCTGGTACAATTTTCAGGGACAATTTGCGCCCAAATGCCGATTTTTCCCAAAGCGGAACCTCTAGGCCATGAAGTTCATTAACTGTTCTCCCTGACCTGGAGGGTGGACAGTTGCATGGAAATGACAATGGGGTTGTACTCTGACATTTCCCCTTCACCAGATTTTCTCACTTTACTTCAAGCAGCTTCTGTGTACAATAGGGTGAAAAACTATTTAATCAACTCTAATAAAACAATTTTCTGACAATGCTTACGAACTCATACCCTGCAGTCAGTTGCATTGAGTGTTGCGGAAATACCCAGTGGTGAGAATGTGCAGTTGCATGGATGGGCTCGTAGATGGTGCTTTGGCATGAAACGTTATGTGACTTCCACAGAAAATAGTTATCGCAGTGCCACCTGCAGGTATAACAGGTAGCGCATAGTATTTGGTGACCGATCCAGTGATTTTAACATATTATAGTGCTGCCGAGTCTGCACAGAAAAACAACACATTTTGGGCTATTTCCTACTGTGGTTTAAAACAAAACTATGTATTTCATCACACTTCTATATGATACTGACTAATGCATTTTTGTGCCAATATCTAATCAAAAGTTAAACATTATTATGATAATCTCTGTTTTCTTCACCTAAGTAACTGTGACAGAGTTGTGATATTTTTGGCAAATATTGTAGATCTAAAAGCCTAATAATAAATAGCAACTTTGAAATTACAGTACATACATTTGGAGAAAAAAAAATGAGGCCCAGACTGGAGTAGTGTTGTGAAACAATCCTTGGACAGTTTGAGTCAGATGATATCAACCTTTTCTACTTTGTCCTTCAAAGGAAGATGCATCAATATGACATGGGTCTGTGATGGAGAAAGTGACTGCGAGGACCACTCGGACGAAGAGAACTGTGGAGCATTTGGTTGTAAACCACCAAGCTATCCTTGTGCTGGGAATACGTCGATTTGCCTTCTGCCAGAAAAGTTTTGCAATGGGAAAGAAGAATGCCCAGATGGTGCAGATGAGAGTGCACTTTGTGGTAGGCTCTTTGTGTTTGAAATGCAAGTATGTTTGGAAACTATGTGGTGCTGCAGAGGATTACAGAATTGTTTTCCAGTATTTAATTATGCTTTTAAGGAAAGCAAAATATTTTGAAGTCAGTTTTGAGGAGCAATGCCAGAAGTTATCATCCAAACTATTTCTTTAATCAAGCAGCACTTGTAATGCCTGTGTTAATTAGTTACAGCTGCAAAACCAAAGATAATTGTTAATTGTGTAATGCATGTGCATGTATACCTGATATCAAGAGGCATGTAAATTTAGGGACTGTTTCAGAATTAAAATCTTCATAAAAATTATAGCGTGTAAGTGGAAACTTACCCAGATATGATGTAATGTCTGTGAATGTGTTCAGTTCTGAGAGCTGAATTTGAATGCAGCCCAGACTAATGGAATTAAAGTTCCTGTCTCTGGTCTCTGTAAGGGTAACATGCATGCATGCACGCACACACACACACTTTATGTAAAAACTAAATGTTGAAGTATATGACTAGAAGACTAAAGCAGAAAAGATGCAAGCCTCAGACAAGATCAAACATTAGAAAAAATATTTTTCCCCACAGGTTAGTGCACATGTGATTCCCTGAAAAGGTGGTAGATTTGGGGTCTTTTGACACCTTTAAGTGGGAGCTGACAGATATCTGTTGATGAAGTGGTGGAGGGAAGGGTTAAGGCTATAGAGATAGTAACAGCAGACGAGATGGGGAGGAACTTAAGTTTTTCTTAAAGTAGGGAATTAACAGGTGGTGGGGGAAAAGATATACACAGGCTGTGGCTCGAGTGAGCTTGATGGGCAGAGTGGCCTTCCTGAGCTCCAGATTCTTTGATGTCATTAACAGCAGAGTTAGTCTTACAGATAGAAATGTAAAAAAACACCAGGTCAACCATAATGTGATTTAAATTCAAAGCTAAATTTTAAAAAATGCAATGATATTTCCTTGACCTAGTCTTGTATTGGTGATATTTATCTTCTTAACAAACATTGCATTTTACCTTCAGACCATCAGATTTAAATTCCACACTTAGCATCAAAAATGATATGTTTTACTAAAATGTCAGATAATGTCCTACAAAACAAAATGTATATTTCTCTGAGTCTCTTTTAGATTATGTTCAGTAAGTCCTCCAAAACTAGAACTCCTTCCTGTTTTAACCTTATAGCTAAGTAGTAATGCACTTGGACCTTTCAAATCTGTCCGCTTCAACAAGAACAGGCACAAGTAATAAATCTAATTACACGTGTCCAGGCAATAGACCTTATATGAGCACAAAAGCAATTTGACATAGAACTCTTAGGTTCTAGTTGTCTTTAATTATGTGCCCTCTCTGTGTGATTGTAGAAAATTATTTCATCTGTAAAAGGTATTTGATAAGATTTCAAATGGTTGTTATTCTTAAATCAATTGGATGCTTTTGTTTACAGATGAGTGCTCCCTGAATCATGGAGGCTGCAGTCACCACTGCACTTTTGTAACTGGGGAAGGCATCGTATGCTCTTGCCCTACAGGAATGAACCTGAGCTCAGACAAGAAAACCTGTGTTGTCCTCGATTACTGTAGAAAACATCTCAAGTGTAGCCAAGTGTGTGAGCAACACAAGAAGATAATTAAGTGCTCATGTTATGAGGGATGGATGCTTGCACCAGATGGTGATAGTTGCATTAGTTTAGGTAGGTCATTGCTATCTTTAACTGCATATCTTTATCTTTAATATGTATTTGAATTTACATAGTAAACTCAGGCGTGTGTTTCCTTTGACAGATCCTTTTGAGCCATATATCATTTTTTCCATTCGCCATGAGATTCGAAGACTGGATCTTCACAAGCAAGACTACAACCTATTAGTTCCTGGCTTAAGGAACACTATAGCAATTGATTTCCATTTCAATCAGAGTTCTCTCTATTGGACTGATGTAGTGGAAGATAAGATTTACAAAGGAAAGCTCTCAGAAGTTGGAGGTATAATATTTTATGGAACTACTTCTACTTTTTTATACAGTTGCTACACTTTCCCTATAAAAGCTGCATATCTAACATATCCCAAAAATAGGGGCAGTAAAAATTTCCTTTGGGCACTATGTATCAGCAACATTGCAAACATAGTGCGAAGATTTACTCTGATTGCTACTTCTAATGAAATATTAAACTCATTCTTCAGAATGCTTTCATGATTTTGCAAGAAATGGTGAGCAGAGGAAATTTCCCTCCTATTATTTCAAAGTAGAAATGTGGCCTCATCACCATGTGTATCTTTGCAAAACCTGCCCAAATCCATATATTGGATTCTTAAAATCTACAAAGTGAGGTCAGTCCATTTAATTTTATTTTGTTTCATTTAATTTTAGGTGGAAGCAGAGCTTGTAACCACAAAACTGATCAATGCATCTGTACAAATAATTGTTCACTATGGTGTATTATTAATACACCAGATGACAAGGGTCAAAGATTAGGAAGTTAGGAGTAAGAAGGGCGATTCAAATTTTTTTTTTACCCAAAGGGTAAGAGACTTGTGGGATAAGTTAACAGGGATGGCCACGAAGTGAAAAGTCTTAGGGTTTAGGAGGCAACAAAGATGTGTGACTGGAGGAAGAAGGGATATGATGAGAGTGACTGCAGTTGAGATGCAACAAAAAGAATTTGATGGTCTTAGTAGCCTTTTTCTTGCTCCCCCCAAGTTGTTATATTCTAACTAAGATGCCAGTGCAGGATGAGAATGAAAATGCCAACCTGTGGTGTTTGAAAAACATATATTCAATGTTGAGTGCAGATTTTCTGTTCAGAGGATAGTTATTCTTGATTTACTCTGTGGTGACATTTCTTCCAGTCGTGGTGAGTTTTTACCACACTTAAATCTAAGTCAGCTCTGAAAAAGATTTTATGCTCACTTTCCACCTCACCAACGTATCTGTATAATTGATTGATAAGGTTGAAACTAAGTTCATCTTCTTTTGAAAGCTCAACCCACAAGAGTTCAGATATCAAGAGGCTGCATCTTGTTGCTTGCAAAATCTTGCAAATCAGAAACAGCGCAAGGCAACGCCGAAGCTTTACAATATAGTACAAACCCTACAGTATTTGTAGTTTGAAAAATGTGACCAGTGAAGTTGGCTACAAATGTAGTACTAAGTTTCCACACTTCAATCATAATTTTTGTGCAGTTTTTTATTTTACATAATGTATTATGTGACATCAAAGATCAAGGTTAGAACAAGATTATGTATTTCATATGGCTCAGTTTTCCCATGTCCTGGTCAGACGTTTCCTGTAGATTGTACCTATTTCCCCTTATTTTGCTTTGCATTTCTTGTATATTTTCCAATATATGCACAAGTACAAACAAACCAGGTATCAGCATAGAAAAATTGAAACTGAGAAGTGTTACATTATTTTACCACTAATTTTATACCCTTGCCTTGGAGTAAATGCATAACCTCCATTGGATGTCCCTGCAGATGGCTGATATTGAGAGTTGATCATGTGGAGAATTCCATGGGTTGAAACATAATTCTGGTGCCCTTAAGTGCACCAACATGTTCAACTACTAGGCTACTTAATTTCAAGGTTGTTAAAGTTACATTTCTTTTTCTTTTTTTTAAAGTTTCATTGCTTTTCCAGCCAGAGAAAAGCAGCTGCACTAAGTATTGCTTCACATCTTCTAAATGCCAAAATGAAACAGAAGAATCAGTCATTTTCAAACCAGTTTATTTTTCTATTCATTGAGGATTTGTTGGATAACATTATGCTACACGGGCAAAATGCTGCAGATGAAAGTTTTTGAATCCAACAAATATATAGAATATCAAACGGTTTGACTGTGCAAAATTGTGTAATGTATTTGTGATCCAGTTTATTGGGTTGTTTTTCCAGATCAGTCAGTAGATTTTGTACAAGATGAACAGGATTATGCCAATTATTACTCAGCTTAAATGGGGAAAGAATTATATATGTCTAACCTTGATGTTTATGGGAATGACATGGTTGTTTTTTCAGCTGTAAGCAGTGTGGAAGTTATTGTACAGCATGGTCTAGACACTCCCGAAGGGTTAGCTGTGGACTGGATCGCGAGAAACATCTACTGGATAGACAGCAAAATGGAACAGATTGAAGTAGCAAAACTGGATGGCACCATGAGGACTACCTTAATTGCAGGTGCCATGGTGTACCCACGGGCCATAGCTTTGGATCCTCGATATGGGTTAGTTTGCAAGTACCCTTTTATAGAAAACTGAAAAGAAAGTCTTTCACTACATCATTTTACTTTGTCTGTGAAACAGAGGGAACATAGGGATGTTGATGCTATAAACATTTCTGTCTTTTCATTAATAAGATAAAAAAACAGGGCTGCTATTTTTATGAACCTTGCTAATAGGGAAAAAATGTTTACTAAATGTAAGAAGGTAAGACACTAAATGGGGTAGAAGAGCAAAGCAACCTGGGAATACAGATACATATATTGCTAAAAGTAGCAATGCAAGTTGATAACATAGAAACATAGAAAATAGGAGCAGGAGTAGGCCATTTGGCCTTTTGAGCCTGCTCAACCATTCATTATGATCATGGCTGATCCTCGATCTCAATACCATATTCCTGCTCTCTCCCCATACCCCTTGATGCCTTTTGTGTCCAGAAATCTATCTAGCTCCTTCTTAAATATATTCAGTGACTTGGCCTCCACAGCCTTCTGTGGTAGAGAATTGCACAGGTTCACCACCCCCTGAGAGAAGAAATTTCTCCTCATCTCAGTCCTAAATGTCCTACCCCGTATCCTGAGACTGTGACCCCTCGTTCTGGACCCCCCAGCCAAGGGAAACATCCTCCCTGCATCCAGTCTGTCTAGCCCTGTCATAAAGAGTGTAAACAAAGTACTGGTGTTCATTTCTAGAGCAATAGAATTCAAAATCAAGGAGCTAATGTTAAATTTATGTAGCGCCTCGGTTAGATCGCGCTTGGAGTACTGTAAGTAATTCCATACTACAAAAAAGATATTGAAACACGGGGGAAAGTGTAGAAAATATTTACAAGGATGTAATGAGAATTGAGAGAACGCAACAGTGAGGAAAGATTGTGCTTGGTGGGGCTCTGTTCCCTGGGAAAGAGAAAACTAAGAGGAGACCTGATAAAGGTCTTTAAAATTACAAAGGGGTTTGATAGGATGGATGTGGAGAAATTTTTTCCACTTGTGAGTAAGTGCAGAACAAAGGGGCATAAATATAAAATAGCCTCTAACAGATCAAATAAAGAATTTAGGAGGAATTTCTTTATGCAGAGTGGTGAGAATGTCGAACTCACTGCCACATGAGCGTTTGAAGCAAATAGTATTGACACATTTAAGGGTGGGCTTGATGCATACAAGGAGAAGGAAATAGAAGGATATGGGGGCAGGGTGGGAAGAGGTAATTAGATTGGGAGGAAGCTTATGTGGATTACAACCAGTTGGGCTGAATGGCCTGTTCTGTGCTAAAGATTCTGTGTAATTATATGTAAAATAATAATTAGACAAAATTGGTTATTGCTACAATTATTTTTATAATACTTATTTAATACTAAATCATCTCCTGTGCTGTTGAGTGTGGGTAGTTTGGAGCATTGTTGTGATATTTAGTTGCTAACCCTGGCCTGTTCCTTTAAGTCCACAGGTCAGGTACTACCGGGGTGGGGGGGGCAGCCGGGGTGGGGGGGGCAGCCGGGGGTGGGCGGGGGGGCAGCCGGGGGGGTGCGGGGGGGCGCTTGCGCTTGTCAGTGTTCCTCCTGAGGTCGATCAGAGTTCAATTGTTTATGATGAGAGACCTTTGCAGGTTACCAGGTGCTTGTAAATTTCCAGTTCTAGATCAGAAAAACGTGGCGTTCCTTTCCTTTTTTTTACACATACAACTGTGTGTGTGCACATATCTTTCAATACATTGAAATGTGACGTCTGGACTGTGATGGATGCTCTAAAAAATGTATATTATATACAAAATACAAATGCATATGCACACTAGTTGATCTTCCATTGCATCGAGAAGGTCAAGATCAAACACATTTTTCAGGTCAAGCAGGGTTTGAAGGCAGGGGGGTATTTGAAGGTGAGATTGGAACGGTTAAGGGGAAGAGAACAAGAGGGAGGGACAGACGGAAAGGCTGAGGGGGGAAGATGGGGAGAGGAGGGAGAAGGAGTGAGAAAAGGAGGGGATGGAGGAGTGACGAAAATGAAATCATAGAAAGGTTACAGCACAGAAGGAGTCCATTCGGCCCATCGAATCCATGCCAGCTCTATGGAAGACCAATCCAGCTAGTCCCATTCACCCGCCCTATCCCCGTAGCCCTGCAATTTTTTTCCTTTCAATTACTTATCCAGTTCCCTTTTGAAGGCCATGATTGAATCTGTCTCCACCACCCCTCTGGCAGTGCATTCCAGATCCTAACCACTTGCTGTGTAAAAAAGATTTTCCTCATGTCACCTTTGGTTCTTTTGCCAATCACCTTAAATCTATGTCTTCTGGTTCTTGACCTTTCTGCCAATGGGAAGAACAGTTTCTCTCTATCTATTCTGTCTGGACCCTTCATGATTTTGAATACCTCTATCAAATCTCCTCACAACTGTCTCTGTTCCAAGGAGAACAACCCCAGCTTCTCCAGTCTACCCACGTAACTAAAGTCCCTCATCCCTGAAATCATTCTTGTAAATCTCTTCTGCACCCTCTCTAAGGTCTTCACATCGTTCCTGAAGTGCGGTGCCCATAACAGGACATAATACTCCAGTTGTGGCCGAAACAGTGTTTTCTCAAGATTCATCATGACTTCTTTGCTTTTGTACTCTATGCCTCTATTTATAAATTGTAAACAATTTTACAACACCAAGTTATAGTCCAGCAATTTTATTTTAAATTCACAAGCTTTCGGAGGCTTCCTCCTTCGTCAGGTGAACGATGTGAAAATGAAATCCTCGAGATGAAATCGCATTTATAATTCACAGAACAATGCTTGGTGATTACAGACAGTTTTTTCAACTGCCCGTTGCCAAGGCAATCAGTGTGCAGACAGACAGGTGTTACCTGCCAGGTCTCACAGAATATACAAATCACCAAAAAAAAAACAACAAACAAAAAAAACAGAGATAGAGAGGTAGAAATATAGAAAAGACAGCAACTGACCCGTTATATTAAAAACAGATAACATTTGTTCGCTGGTGGGGTAACGTGTAGCGTGACATGAACCCAAGATCCCGGTTGAGGCCGTCCTCATGGGTGCGGAACTTGGCTATCAATTTCTGCTCGACTATTTTGCGTTGTCGTGTGTCTCGAAGGCCGCCTTGGAGTACGCTTACCCGAAGGTCGGGTAAGCGTATTTATAAAGCCCTGGATCCAGCATGCTTTTTTAACTGCTTTCTCAACCTGCTCTGCCACCTTCAATGATTTGTGTACATTCACCCCAAAATCTCTCTGTTCCTGTACCCCTTTTGGTATTATGCCCTTTGGTTTATATTGCCTCTCCTCATTCTTCCTATTGAAATGTATCACCTCGCATTTTTCTGCGTTAAATTTCATCTGCCATCTATCCACCCATGCCACCAGTCTGTCTATATCCTCTTGAAGTCTATCACTCTCCTCCTTACTGTTCACAACACTTCCAAGTTTTGTGTCATCTGCAGATTTTGAAATTGTGCCCGGTACAGCCAAGTCCAAGTCATTAATATATATCAAGAAAAGCAGTGGTTCTAGTCCCGACCCCTGAGGAACACCACAGTACACTTCACTCCAGTCTGAAAAACAACCATTCACCCTTACTCTCTGTTTCCTGTTGCTTAGCCAATTCTGTATCCATGCTGCTACTGCCCCTTCTATCCCATGGGCTTCAATCTTGATGACAAGCCTATTATGCGGCACTTTATCAAACGCCTTTTGAACGTCCATTATACACCACATCGACTGCATTGCCCTCATCGACCCTCTCTGTTACCTCATGAAAAAACTCTATCAAATTAGTTAAACACGATTTGCCGTGCTGCCTTTCCCTGATCAATCCAGACTTATCCAAGTGACTACTAATTCTGACCTGGATTATCATTTCTAAAAGTTTCCCCACTACCTAGGTTAAACTGACTGGCCTGTAGTTGCTGGGTTTATCCTTACACCGTCTTTTGAACAAGGGTGTAAGATTTGCAATTCTCCAGTCCTCTGACACTACCCCCGTATCTAAGGATGTTTGGAAGATTATGGCTAGTACCCCCAAAATATCCACCCTTACTTCCCTCAGCAACCTAGTTTGTATCCCATCCGGACCAGGTGACTTAACTACTTTAAGTTCAGCTAGCCTTTCTAGTACCCCCTCTTTATCAATTTTTAGCCCATCCAGTAACTCAACTACCTCCTCTTTTACTTTGACTCTGGCAGCATCTTCTTCCTTGGTAAAGACAGATGCAAAGTACTCATTTAGTACCTCAGCCATCCCCTCTGCCTCCATGAGTAGATCTCCTTTTTGGTCCCTATTCGGCCCCACTGCTCCTCTTACTAACCATTTACTATTTACATGCCAAGAGAAGACTTTTGGATTCCCTTTTATGTTGGCCGCCACTCTATTCTCATACTCTCTCTTTGCCCCTCTTATTTCCTTTTTCAATATTCTGCCTGGTTCTCACTTGTGTTATCAACCTGATGTCTGTCTAATGCCCTTTTTTCTGCTTCAACTTCCCCTCTATCTCTTTTATCATCCAGGGAGCTCTGGCTTTAATTGCCCTACCTTTCTCCCGTGTAGGAATGTACCTAGACTGTACCCGACCCATCTCCACTTTAGGTTGTTCAATTACAGTTTTGCCAGCAAATCTTTGATTTTCTGTCAGGGAAGGTGGAGACAGAAGGGCTGGTTTTATTGTTGAGTGGAAGGGAAGGGAAGAGTTAGTTACAGATGGCTCCCAATTTGCTGCTCCTAGAGATGGCAATGTCAACTTTGCAGGAAGGATATTTTTCTGTTTTGCTGGCTGTAGGTCGTCTAACATGTCTCGCCAGGAATTTCTTTTTATTATTGATTATTTATTAAGGATTTTCTTTAGTTCTGTAACAGTTTTTTTAAACTAATTTTGAATCAGGATGTTGTTACCATTGTGTCGTATATTGGGAATGCAGTGTCAATTACTGTGGTCGATGTTTAGTTGGAGAAGCTAGCTGGTAATGGAAATAAAATGGAAATTAAGCTATGTAAATGTCATAGCAAAATCAGTTGCAATGAATATTGAGGGTTTGTTGGACAAAATTTTCCTGTGTAGGTAAAATAGTGCAAATAAAGGTTTGAATCCATCAATGATTGAAAATTTTAAAGTTAAACCATAAATTTGTGGAATGTATTTGTGATCAAGTTTATTGGATTGTTTTTCCACTTCAGGAAGTTGTATATAAGTTGATCAGGATTATGCCAATTATTATTGCATTTGATTGGGGTAATGTTCCACTTTGGCACCTGAGTGGTAACCTATTTGTACAATGGCTGGGAGATCTATTCTGCCAGTTACTGCCCACGCAATGAATGTAAAAATTACCCTATGTGTCAAACCATGAAATTTATCTATTTGACCTGCATGTGTGTTTTTTCAGCTGTAAGCAATGTGGAAATAATTCTGTTGCATGATTAAGTAGCTCATTATTTAAATTATAAGAAATTTTCCATGAGAATGCACAGCTACAATTTTCAAAATTAATGCCTTCAGGTGAATTTCTGTGCTGATCAAGAGAAGGGTGCTGATGAATGGAGCAATCCTGGATTCCTCTTCCTTGAATTGATTTCATATGGACATTGGATGAGGGCAAGATTGGACTTATCTATAGGGCCTCACATGAACGAATAGCCTCTTAACATTCGCTGGCAAGGTTCACACATTAATAATGGGAACTTAGGTAAGAAGTGGAGGAAGAGAGGGTAGAAGAATAGACAGAGAAAATTGGTGAGAGAATGAAAAAGTCATTTTATGTTTCACTATGACAACCAGCCGAGAAAGGATTCTTTCCATCACTCTGGGTTTGACTGGAACCCAGGTCTTTGAGATGAGAGACAGTGGTATAAATCTATACAAAGCCTCCCCTACTCAGCTGCACTTTCATAAATTTACGATTAGTTGATTCCTATAATTATTTAGGAAGTATTTGTCAGTGCCATCATCAATTCTCTCAATTATATAATTATTTCTGACTTTTTTTATAGCTGGGGGTGATCAATGGAAATTCTGCTGCCATCTAAAGTTGGTAACGTTGTGTGCAACACATTCGTAATAATAATAATTACCTGTCCACTTATCATAACTTATTCATTAGGCATGAACTCTTTTCGTTGACAGTGAATAGCTAGTTCACCCACGTGAGAACTGTTATGCATTTTTTGTAAGTTTGAGCATTTCTTTTTGGTGTGTATATTTAGAGTTCTGCCCTGCTAATGACTAGACACTGGACTATATTTACTGCAAGAGAGTCCGTATAACAGATACCAATGAGACTTGGTACCTTTCACATAACTCAGGCAATCCCAAAGCACTTTACAACCAATGAATTATTTTTGAAGTGTGATTGCTGTTGTTATGTAGGCGATTGTGACAGCCAATTTACATACAGCAAGGCCCCACAAATAGCAATGGGATAAATGTCTAGTTCTGGTTGAGGGATAAATGTGGGCCAGAACACCAGTAGGACTCTTCTGCACAAAGGATCTTTTACATCCACAATGGGCCTTGATTTAATTCGAACCGAAAGACAACACTTCTGACAGCGCAGCATTCCATCAGTAATGCACTGAAGTGTCAGCATTGATTACATGCTCAACTCCTGCAGTGAGCCTTAAACCCACACCTTCTGAGACAAAGATAAGTGTTACCACTGAGCCGAGCTGACACTTAATAATTTCAGCTCCCTTTGTTTTGCCACTTAATACTATGAAAAGAGGGAAAAAATGGAGGCTGCACTGCTATGACTATGATAGTCTTCTCCCCATAATCTGGTCTACCCTTAACTGTGGTCGTTCACTTGGAGAGGTGTTTGAAAGAAGAAAAAAAATGAATGTCTCTCACTAAAAAATTGAATGCCATTAACACCAGACATAATCAACAAAGTTTTGCTCATCGCTTTGTTCAAATTGTGTTTCCATCGTAATTTCTGCTTGCTGTAGCTTGAAATGATACTGTATGACATCCTGAAATTGACACTTAAAACAGTCAGATCAGTGCTCTTTTGGTGCCTGGTGTTAGTGCAACACACAGTTACGAGGAGCCACTCAATTTTCTTCCCTTCACCAAACACCTGTGCCAGGCAACTGCTACAGGAACTTAAAATAGGCTGGATTATGGGGGAGGGTGTCATATCCATTATTTCTCTCGCCTGCTACGTGGACTCCCCTTGCAATAATTATGGTCCAGGGTCCTGTCATTAGCAGGACAGAATTCCAGCCGTGCACACCAAAAAGAAACACTCAAAATGACCTAAAATTCATAACATTTCCCAGTTGTGTGGTCTGCCTGCCCATTGTCAACTAAAAAGTTCATTTTTCACCCTACCTCACTTTCTTTACTGACGTGCATTCTTAATGGATGGCCTATACAAGAATAACATGAAGACCTTTTTATAAAAATGTAAGTTCAATGAGGAAATTAGAGCAAGCATAGAAGCTTGAAGCACAGAGTGCATCGCGAACAGAGTGGTTCGTGAACCGAAGGGGAACTTGAGAATTTGGTGAGGGTGGGAATCTGTGGTAAAGTAGTGGGTGAATTGAAATTAAAATTTAGTTTAAAATTTAACTTAGAACTTGAAAAGAAACTGCAAGTTAGTGGCAATTAACATACAATCAGCTGTAAGTGAATAGAGGGTAATTATTGTGAACTAGAAGCTGATCGAGCAGTTATAACTGGTGTTCTCAAAAGGTGTATAAATTATAAGGTTATCTGCTCAAGCACAGAGCACATCGCGAACAGAGTGAATTGTGAGCCGAGTGGGAACTTAAGAATTTGGTGAGAGTGGGAAAGAGGTGCATAATTTAAAATAAAAAGCAAAAAAAAACCCAAAAAAGACTAAAAAGTATTATCTACAAATAAATATAGATGAAGATATGACAGAGCAGGTTGTGTGTCTGGACTGCAGTATATGGGATCTTGTGGACAGCGAGAATGTCTCGAGCGAACACACCTGCAGTAGATGTCTCCGCCTCGAATCTCTGCAGCTCAGAGTCATCGAGATGGATTACGAGTTGGAGACACTCTGACACATAAGAGAGAGGGAGGAGAATCTGGACAGTTTGCTCCAGACCTCGGTCACACCTCATAGAGAGTTACAGGATCAAAACGGGGTTGGTGTGACCGATAATGTACAGAGTAAGGGGAACACAGGTAAGATAGAGAACGAGGATCCGCAGGAACTGATCTTATCCAACAGGTACAATGTACTTGCTACCTGTGAGTATAAGGATAAAGACTGTCGGAAAGACAGCCAGAACCGTTTGGAGCAGGAGGCTGACTAAAGAGAGGAGGAGCAGCAACGTGGTGTGGACCTTCCCTCCATCATAAGGTCAGAAATGGGGATGTTCGCTGATGACTGCACAGTGTTCAGTTCCATTCGCAACCCCTCAGATAATGAAGCAGTCCGAGCCCGCATGCAGCAAGACCTGGACAACATCCAGGCTTGGGCTGATAAGTGGCAAGTAACATTCGCGCCAGATAAGTGCCAGGCAATGACCATCTCCAACAAGAGAGAGTCTAACCACCTCCCCTTGACATTCAATGGCATTACCATCGTCGAATCCCCCACCATCAACATCCTGGGGGTCACCATTGACCAGAAACTTAACTGGACCAGCCATATAAATACGGTGGCTACGAGAGCAGGTCAGAGGCTGGGTATTCTGCGGCGAGTGACTCACCTCCTGACTCTCCAAAGCCTTTCCACCATCTACAAGGCACAAGTCAGGAGTGTGATGGAATACTCTCCACTTGCTTGGATGAGTGCAGCTCCAACAACACTCAAGAAGCTCGACACCATCCAAGATAAAGCAGCCCGCTTGATTGGCACCCCATCCACCACCCTAAACATTCACTCCCTTCACCACCGGCGCACTGTGGCTGCAGTGTGTACCATCCACAGGATGCACTGCAGCAACTCGCCAAGGCTTCTTCGACAGCACCTCCCAAACCCGCGACCTCTACCACCTAGAAGGACAAGAGCAGCAGGCACATGGGAACAACACCACCTGCACGTTCCCCTCCAAGTCACACACCATCCCGACTTGGAAATATATCGCCGTTCCTTCATTGTCGCTAGGTCAAAATCCTGGATCTCCCTTCCTTAACAGCACTGTGGGAGAACCGTCAACACACGGACTGCAGCGGTTCAAGAAGGCAGCTCACCACCACCTTCTCGAGGGCAATTAGGGGTGGGCAATAAATGCTGGCCTCGCCAGCGACGCCCACATCCCATGAACGAATAAAAAAAAATTGAGTGCAAATTATTGACCTGATTAGGAAATTGGCTGAGTGGCAGGAGTGGGAAGGTTATTGGGCAGGTACTCAAATTGGCAGGATGTGACTAGTGGCGTCCCACAGGGATCAATTATTCATTCTACTTATTAACGACTTAGAAAGCCACATATCCAAGTTTGCTAAAGATAGGCAGCATTGTAAGCAGTGTAGATAGAAGCTTGGAATCACAGAGAGATATTAATAGATTAATTGAATGGACAAAACTGTGGCAAATGGATTTCAATGTAGGCAAGTGTGAGGTCATCCACTTTGGACCTAACAACAAAGGTACGTCAGAGTACTTTCTAAATGGTGAAGAGCTCGAAACAGTGGAGGTCCAAAGAGACTTAGGCGGTCAATGTACATAGATCATTAAAATGTCATGGACAGGTACGGAAAATAATCAAAAAGACTAATGGAATGCTGGCCTTTATATCTAGAGGATTAAAATACAAGGGGATAGAAGTTAAGCTACAGCTATACAAAGCCCTGGTTAGACCACACCTGGTTTCAGTTCTGGGCACCACACCTTAGGAAGGATATATTGGCCTTGGTGGGGAGTGCAGCGTAGGTTTACTAGAATGATACCTGGACTCCAAGGGTTTAATTATGAGGAAAGATTACACATACTAGGGTTGTAGTCCCTGGAATTTAAAAGATTAAGGGGTGATTTGATCTAAGTTTCAAGATATTAAGGGGAACTGATAGGGTAGATAGAGAGAAACTATTTCCACTGGTTGGGAAGTCTAGGACTAGGGGACAATGCCTGAAAATTAGAGCCAGGAGTGAAGTTAGGGAACGCTTCTACACGCAAAGGGTAGAAGAAGTTTGGAACTCTCTTCTGCAAACGGCAGTTGATGCTAGCTCAATTGTTAATTTTAAATCTGAGATTGATAGATTTTTGTTAACCAAAGATATTAAGGGATATGGGGCTAAGGAGGGTATAGGGAGTTAGGTCACAGATCTGCCATGATCTCATTCAGTGGCGGAACAGGCTCGAGGGGCTAAATGGCCTACTCGTGTTCCTTTGTTCCTATAAATGTTTTTTTAAATATTAAGGGAATTGACTTTTTTTTCATTATTGTTGTGACACAAAGAATTCTTTTCGTGTGTGTAAGATAGTTGTGCTCACTAGCCATCATGTTCTCATGGAAAATTCCCAATCCATCATGCAGTATTCTTGATGGAGTCACCCTAACTATTTGGACAAAATCTGGGAAGACAGTTGCAAAGTAATAAAGCTTCCTCTAAAATTATAACCTGAGACTTTATATCGAGTGCCCTAATATGCAAGATCTACCTCTTGCAATAGACAGTGGGTTTAGCAACAAGTAACCTTTCTGGCAACATATAAAGCCAAACCAAAAAAAAGTTTTTGTATAATTTAAAATGCAATCCAAATAATCCTGGGAAGATTTGACCACTTATTGAGTTGTTGCTGAAGATACCAGATACAGATGTTTTATACAGGACAATGCTGCAAGACCAAACTGTGAAATAATACTGCCTTTTGTTAAATATTTCAGTAAAGATTTCGCAAATTAACAATTCATCAGTATTTTTAAAAATATCTTTCATTGAGTGCTTGTCTCACTGGGGACAGTGCTTCATGACCTGTGCACTATTCAAAACCCAGTTACTAATGAATATTACAAGGGAGTTCTTCCCTCAGGTAAATCTTTTTCAGAAATCTCCTTGAAGCTGTACTGAAATTCTAATAGCTTCCTCTCTCTATGCAGCTCTCTTCGTGTACATTAGCAGAGATGGTTCCTGTGAACTTTTCACAAAGAAACATTTTTTTTAACTGTTAGCATATTGCGGAAGTGTTTACTCATCCATGCAGTCTTGTTGACAAGCCCGTTCTTTTCATGACTTGTAAAAATGCAAGATCAATTGACTTATTTAAAATTTTTCCCTGCTCCAAATGGACACTAGAAGACATCAGGAAGAATAAAGAAAAAAATTCAAAATTGTAAAAGGTTTTTTTAGGAGTAAAAAAATGTAGATAAGTTGGATTAACTCAAAAGTTTTAAAAAGTAAATAGGACAGAGGGCGAATGTGGAAATAAGGAAAGTATGTTTGAAGACTTTAATTTTTTTAATTAAAACTGTTTTTAAATGACTTTTTACAGTCTAATATTACAGTGATAAAACTGTTTCTGACATTTAAGTAGCTTTATCACTGTAACATTAGAGTTCACTTCAGTGTCACAGTGCAAGAGCTGAATCTGGGCAATGCCATCCATAAAACTGCTGGAGGTTTAAGAGTTGGACTCAACTCGAAAATAAAATCTTTATACATAAATATGGGAAAAAGAATACAAAAAATGTCAATGAAATATGCACTTTAGAGGTGAAATTTCTATATGGTGACTTTACTGAAAAATGGATGTATAAAGTGGTGAAATACTGCTTTCCACTCATGTCTGCTTTTTGCCTAAAGTAGAAGACAATAGTAATTTTATATTTTTTTCTCAGAATATCAAATAAATAGTAATCAGAAGATGCCAAAATGATACATAAAATGTCTGTACGTCAAGTGCGTATTTCCCCAAGTCTAACACATATGTTAAATATAATAGGTAAAGAAAGAGTGCATTTATACATTGCCTTTCATGTCCTCATGATGTCCTAAAGTCCTTCATGGCCAATGAAGTACTTTTGAGGCGTAGTCACTGTTGCAAACGTGACAGCCAATTTGTACACAGCAAGGTCCCACAAACAGCAACACGATAAATAACCAATTAAGCCGTTTTTGATGGTGATTTGTTGACTGATAATGGTTGGCCAGAACACCTAGGGAACTCCCCTGCTCTTTTTTGAGTAGTGACATGGAGGGGGTAATTTTCAACTTCGGCACCTGGACATTAACCTGGCAAAGTGGATCACCTGCCCATTGTAGAACCTGATTGATTTACATTCCATTGAAATCAATGGAACAAAATTGGCTAAGTTCTACCATGGGCTGGCAATCTGCTCCACCAGTTTACTGTCCAAACGGCAACATTAAAAATTACCCACAGGATCTTTTGCATCCACTTGAGAGAACAGTTGGAGCCTCAGTTTAATATCTCATCCAAAGGCATTAATCATGTCTTTTAAGGCTATTTGGAAAGGTATTCTAATTATATTGGCTTTGAGTCAAGAAAAGAGGGGAAAGCAAACTCAGAATGGCCAATAAAAGCATCGTGGAAAGCTGTGGTGAATGGAACACCATAAAAGAAATGCATTTTGAACTAGCAAAAAGGAAGTTAAACAGTGAAGTGGCACTTCTGTTTGTTACAAATTCCTTTCCAGATTGTAATGCAAACTGTTCCATGCCTGTACTCCAAAAATAATTTGGAAGTAATGATTTGACCAAACACAAAAGTAGATATCTTTTGGCTCTTCCTGCCTGATAAAGTAACCCTTGAAGCAATAACCAAATTGTTCAGAATAATTTTGAAAATTATTTGGAATTGGTACAATAACAAGGAGAGTATCTGCAATTCCCAGTAATATTTGAGCTCATCCTTTATAACACTCAAACAGAACACGATGGCAATGACCCTTAAGCACAGTGGGAGTGCATGCAAATGAAAATTTACATCTTGCTGGAATGCTTTTGTTCACACTGTGCCACCTGATGGAATAAATGTTTTGTAGCATAGTGCACAAGATCACTTATAGCACTAGTATTGTTGCCAATGCTAATAACATAATAGAAGCAGCCTTAATAGCTCCTAATTATATGGAAGCACATTATAACGTTCTTCCTTTAACTTAACACCTCATTCAATTACCATAAAATACAGTGTATTGCTCATGCACTAGTGTAAGAACTGTACTTAACTACTTTTACATTTGACATAAAGCACACTACAGGTTTGCAGGTCATAAATAACTGCATGAAGGTGTGACCTAGACATTAGGTTTTACAGTACTTTAAATGATTTATCTTGCATCATATATAGCTCCTTTAATCTCACTAAAAAAAAACTAGAGATTTTCTGTATGCCCACAATAACTATTGTAAATAGACTTTTAGTTAAAATAATTTTAAAGACTTATTATTAAATACCTTCAAATGGCTATTCCTTCCATTTCCACACTACTGGAGGATCTTCTGTAGCTGAAACTTTTGGTCATCGCGGACCACTTAGTTTCGTACTGTAGAGCTTTGCAAGAACGTATAAAGATTAAATCCATATTCCCATTACTTTGCATAATCTCAAGCTACGGATACTAACAGACTAGATGTTCTGATTTAAGATTTATTCACTAATTTGTCAACAGCATTAAGAACAGCCCTTTTCCAAACCTGTGAGTCCACAATATTCAAACAGGACAAACCAGTACATAAGAACTTTAAGTGTAAATAGGAAATTAGTCACCTGGACTTTATGCACTTTGGGGACTTTAAGTGGCCTGAGGGCTGTAATTTGGACACCCCTAATTTGTGGGGATGTTAAACAGAAGAGTTTTGGAGGGCTTATTATTTTCCTACAAATTACTTTATGATTCCACCATTAAAACATTAAATGTTGGTAAGACAACTCCATTTAAATAAGACTTAATCAATCATTTAGAGAAGTAAGATGTTTATGTACAAGACCAAGTAACATCTCTATAGTTATTTCAAAACTTATCTTTCTATTCATTCAAGAGTTTTATTCAGAACATGTAGTGAGCTGAACATTTTTTTTTAAAGTGCCACATTCTTCTAGGTACCTCTCATGATGACAAAATGCCAGTTTGAATTTTGGTTATATATTATTCAAAAAGTCCAGCATCTTCATTAGCCATGGGTCATAATATTCATGGGATTACAATGCTAAAATACAATTAGTAAAAATACTTTCTTTTGGCTCATTGTGATGTATTATTAAGTGATTTTTTTTCTGAAGTGATATTTTAGTATAGAAATATCAGTTCTATGTAAATGGACTTAACAGTGAAAGAAAGAATTTGCACTTATATAACACCTTTTGCATCCTTAGGATGTCTCAAACCACTTCCCAAACTGATTATATTTTTTTACCGGATTAACCTAAATTTGAATATCTTTTCAAAATGTATTATAGGCAAATATCTCAAAGATCTCCACCTAAGTAATCAGCTTGAAATCAATTGTAAAAACTATATGTTGTTCATTTAAAAACTGCCTCTTGATTATATGTGAGCCATGACACAAATATGAAATCAGCCAACTGAGATATAATCCACATCTAATTCTTCAAAGCTAAATAAATTTCCTTATTAATTGATTAGGTCTATGTTACCACTATCAGTGTCGACTTAGCAAGTGGTATTTGTTCACAAAGATTATAATTCTGTACATGGCTGATTACTAAATTAAACCAAGAAAATTTCTGTCAGATGTCTAGACAATGTCAAAGTCTATTATCATCTACAGAGTGCAATAAACAATCTTATAGATAAAGACCAGATTCTTAAGATCAATCAAAGTAAATCTGGAAATATTTCAGAACATTTTTTTAAAAATCTTCATTTGTATTTCATTCTGTTTAGGCCCACATTGTGCCACATACCATCCTCTGGCTAAGAGGCTGATAAAGTAAATGGCTCCCAGGGCTCTGTCATTGTTGCTTGGTAACTGGCCATAAGTTATGCAGGATCTTACAGTGGTGAATCACTGATTTTCACTCCCTCTATGAGAGATATCTCCTTCTGCATACTGCTTCTTCTTGCATATCCAAGATTGGGAAATCATTCCTGGAGTAATGTATCCAGTAAAATAGCAAACAGAAGAATATTGTGTAAATGTGTTAGGTGTTCATGCAATAAGCCCAATAGTCATTTCTAAACAGCCTTTGGAAATCATAGGTGTAAAGGCAGACCCTACTGTGATGTCCCTAAATGTAATGGTACACAATATGCTTTCCTATTGAGCTGCCTGTCAATAGATCTTTTCAAGAAGGAGTAGTTTTACAAACTAATGAGGCATTTTTATTTCATTGAGTACCTAATATAAAACAACAATTAGAAAATATGAAGTTTGTAAATATCAGCAATATTTCTATTTTTTTGTTGGGGATATTTTAGGTGTTTCTTGAAACTAAAATGTGAGTTACTCTTACTGACTGCATGGCAAAACCAAAAATAAATTCCAAAGAAGTCTGTAAGGAAATGCAGATATGAAGTATTAATACTGAGGAATATCAAATGTTACTTCTGGTTTTATGTTATGTGTTTACTGAAACTAGAAAAAATGTTTTAGTTAAGAACACCTCATGTTAGAAGGATTCTTCAGCTTGAAGGAATGGAAGTTGCCATGTTTGGCTAACCTTAACATAAGTCCACTTTCTCTCAATTGTTAGAGGGCAGCAATTTAAAAATATGGAAAGTATTCCATTAAATTAATCAAGAAACCATGTGGATCCAAGTTTGATGCCTGATCTGTGCTTATTTCAGCCAGTGCAGCAGGAGAGGTGCTATAATCAGCCTTGATGTCCCTGGGTGAGGGTGGAGAAAATTGATCATGATCCCACTTCTGATAAGTATCCACTGACTCCTGATGAAAATTGTGGACATTTGTTGAGGACAGGATCAGAGTATATTGTAATGTCCCCCATGGTCTGCCAACATGCATTGGCAAGGCTCACACATGAATAATGGTCACTTGGAGGAAGTTGCTGAGCAGCTAGAAGGCTGCTGGCACCTGTTGCACTGTACACCAGCAAAGAGTCAAGAACTTCAGAAAGTGGGGGAAAGAAAACTGGCAAAGAAAAAAACAGCAAGGTGAAGGTTCTAGGGCAAAGTTTACTAATTTGCTTTCTCATTAGAGCTGAAGTAAATATTGGAAAATTGCAGGCATAGTCCCCATGATTTTCAACCATTAACATTGACCCTTGCATACAATTATTGGAAGTAATTTATTGACTATTATTTACAGATTTTTATTTTGTTTTTTAAAACAGCCATCTTTATGTACCATTTTGTTCCTTTCCTAAAGGGTTTTTATTATTTTCAACTTTTTGGATACGTTCTACGTATTAAACAATCTATGATGTTACTTGGTCTTAAAAGAAAGATCAGGCTAAATTTAAAGATATAACAACAACTTTCAACTTTTTGGTTCCTTGATTGTACCTAAATGTCCCTAAGCATTTCACAGAGATGAAATTAACTGGACATTGGGCAGTGCTGGGAGAAGGGTTAAAGTCATGAGTAAAAGCATGGTCAAAGAGATAAGTTTGAGGAGGCTTTTTTTAAGGAGGAGAGACAGACAGCAGAGTTTGAGAGGTTTATGGATAGCATTCCAAATTGTGAGGCTCAGACAAGTGAAGGTACTCAAAGCAGAGTGGAGATCAAGGATGCAAATTTGGCCAAGATTGGAATAGGGGTGTGTGTGTGTGTGCTGGAGCATAGGTGTGAAAGAAGTTTTAAAGGTAGGGAAGGGTGAGGCCGTGGAAGGACTTGTATATGAGGACAAGAATTTTGAAATTGGTTTATTGAGATGTGGGGAGGAAATGAAGGTTGATGAGGGCAGCGCTAATACAGAAATGGGATAGGATGTAAATGGTGGAGATGTGGATGAGTTGCACTTTGTGGAGGATGGAACTTAAGAGACCAACAAGGAGAATGTTGGAGGAATCGAGTTTGCAAGTATCATTGGCACGGATAAGAGTTTCTGCAAAGCTAGAGATGAGATAGAAACAAAAATGGCCAATATTGCTCAGGTGGAAATCAGCAGTCTTGGTATTGCTTGGAATGTTGGGTTTGTCAAGACAATGAGGTTATGCAACATTGGGCTTAGCCTAAGGAAGCAGCCTGGGAGAGGGATGGAGTCAAGTGATAAGGTGAAGAGTTCTTAATGAGTGCCAAACAGAACAGCTTTGGTCTTGCTGATGTTGAGTTGAAGATCGTCCTCATCTAGCACTTCGTCACATAAGCAGTTAGAAACACAGTAGTGGTCGAGGAGTAAAGTGAAGTGGCAGAGAAATGGATCTGGGTGTCATCAGTATGCATGTGAAAGCTGACCACGTTCCTATGAATGATTTCACCGAAGGGCAGCATATAGACAAGAAAAAGAAGGGGTCAGCAATAAAGCATTGGGGCACCCTGAGGTGACAACCATTGTATGAGATGTTCTGACTACTGGGTGACAGTACCATTTAGGTGGTGCATAGATGGTGGAGGAGGATGGAGTGGTTGACTGTTAAACCTGTGGTGCGATCAAGGAGGATGAGCAGGGATCGCACGCTACTAAAGTGAGGAAAGATAAAAGTATCGACCGTATTGGAAAGATGCAGTTCATAAAAGGTTGAGGTGATGTAAAACTAAATCACATTTATTTACAGTGTTAGTGGGAGGACAAATTGGACCTGAATTCTGCTGGTCTCTTCTCACCTCTGATTGCCAGTGTAAACTTTACCAGTACTGCAGTTTGAAGGCAGTGTGGTAGAAGTGTTGCAGTTATGACTGCCTGTTCAGGTCTCAACATGTAGGAATGCACTCAACATGTAGGAATGCACAGCCTTTGTGTATTTGCAGAATACAAGTTATTTATTGTACTTGTATCATTGCTGCACTGAAAGCCAGCAGTGTAAATAAAGCAGCTCCACTCAATCCACACAGATGGATTCAGTCTGGATGGATTACTGCACTGTTGAACTCACCTTAAACACTGGCATTAGGTCTGTCTATCCTGTGGCTATATGTTGGTGAAATAATGATATAAAAAGGAACACATAATCCAAGTGCTTTGCAACCAAACCATCTGAGAGGCTTGGGTTAAATTCCAGGCTTGTCGAAATGTTAAAGCCATGCTCCTGAAACACAGAAGAGTATCCAGCGATGGTTACATGAAACAAAGAAAGAGTAAGTGGCTAAATGCAACATTGTATAAACCTCTCCTTTCAGTCAAACACAATACTTCTTCAGAATAATATAGCTCTTTGTTCCCAATCACTGCTAAATTACCTGCCTCATTTGCTCCTTAGTGTAAATAAACAATGAAAGAAAAGTCTAATAGGGAATAAATGGTTGAATGTGATTACAAAGCAATAATAATGGGCCATCATTTCCTGTAGCAGGGCATCTAACAGCATCTGCCATTACTTAGGCTTGCCCTTGCATGTTTAGGTTTTTAAATTTTTTTGCATGGCAACTTACTGAAAGTGTGAGCTGATAATGTTGCAGTGAGGGAAGCAGGGCATTTAGGACCTGAGTGAACAGGGAAAACAACTGTGTATCCCCCGAACCAATCAGATTGAAGGATTGTGAAATTAACAACGCAAGGACTGAGAAGGAAGTGTAAGTTAGAGTGGGTGAATTCAATGTCAAATCAGGTACAGAATAATATATAAAGAGAGGGAAAGAAAGATTGGATTAAGAGAGAGAAAAAACAGAGAGAAGGAAAGTAATTTTAAAAAATTAACATTTTTAAAACTTCCAACAACAATTAATATCTGAAGGGATGAGACTCCATACTTGGAATGGACAGTGACTCCTGTAACGAGTTCATATCTACCATGCAAATACAGCAACTTCACGCCATTCAATGCATTTCAGTGGTAAGGCAGACAGCCGAGATGTCGTTTTCACAAAGCTAATGGTGGAGTGGCACATCTCAGACAGCAATTTTTGGATATTAGAGTTTACTCGCGCACCTTCCCCTCGCTTAAAGTTGCTGTACCATAAAGAACTGCAAGCACCATTAGCCTCACCATTATTTTGACAGCAAAATATGGGCCAATAAGAGTAGATGCTCATAGGTGTTTACAAAGGAGGAACTGCCAGTTTCAGATAGCAGCACAAATTGTGAGAGTGAAGCTTGAAAACTTTATTACGGTAATTTAACCCAGCTATTAAATTAGATTACAAAGCTACAAACAACAATAACAACAACTTGCATTTATATAGTGCCTTTAACATAGTAAAATGTCAAAAGGCCCTTCACAGGAGTGATTATCAAACAAAATTTGACACCGATCCACGTGTAGGCCAGTGTAGATCAGCGAACACAGGGGTGATGGGTGAACGGGACTTGGTGAGAGTTCGGATATGGGCAGCAGAGTTTTGGATGAGCTCAAGTTTACGAAGGGTGCAACATGGGAGGAAGCCGGCCAGGAGAGCATTGGAATAGTCGAGTCAAGAGGTAACAAAGGCATGGATGAGGGTTTCAGCAGCGGATGAGCTGAGTTTTCATTTATGGGGATTTATTTCTCTTTTTAATCAGTATTTGTGCTGTGTGAGTTTGCCAATGCACTTTATATGAGACAAGCGAATTAATGATTGTAATATTATCATTGTAGGTTAATTGAGGAAATACCTTCCGTTGTTTTTTTGGAAATTCTATTTCAGAGTTTAACATGATTGGGTGCCCCCTGGTTCAGCTACCAAGATGGTTTACATGGGCACATGGAATATTGGAGTCATTCAACCATTAGACAGGTTGTTTTCCTCATCCAGATCCACTGGTCTCTTTTCCTGGCCCAATGTCAGTCAGTCCTCTCATAATATTCATTGGTGCTCCCCCCAATGCCTACCAGCTTGCACGAGGATAGCCTTGTCTTCCAATTATGTCACTCTTCTCTTACCTACACACGTCACAGCAGCTCCTGGACTGTCTCTTGTTTTCCAATCACAGTACCCACTTCGGACACATTTCCTTTTGCTGCATATCCTGCACTGTAAAAAGAGAAATTGAACATAACAGTAAAAGAACATGTGTGAGTGCTATTCAGAGAGATTGAGGAGCATGTAGAAGATGGAGGAGACTAAAGGAAGAAGAGATTTACAGAAAGAGTAACTGAGAAAGAGAGAGAAAAAAATCAGATACAAAGAAAGAGATACAGATACCATAAGAATACCACATGAGCCTTACAGAGAAAAGGAGAGAACAAAAGTGAAGAATAAACAGAAATATAGGTAGAACGACACAGAGAATTACAAAGTGGCAAAGAAGCAAAGACAGTTCTGGGAAAAGCAACATCAATGAGAAACATTGCAATGTATCAACTAGTGTTTGCATATGTATAAATTTACACTGGATCTGAGCATCATAATTTTAAAAATGGATAAGTAAGAAATGGTATACATAAAAAATTATAAACTCAGAATATATGTTATTGTGAAAAATGTTAATATTCATAAGGTTTTTTTTGTTTAGTATTCTCTTTTGGACAGACTGGGATTCTAACTTCCCACGTATTGAGGCTGCTTCAATGAGTGGAGCGGGAAGAAAGGCTATCTACAAAGCTTTGGGGACTGGTGGATGGCTGAATGGACTGACAGTGGATTACCTTGAGAACAGAATCGTTTGGATTGATGCCATGTAAGATGAATTTTTTTTTTCCATTTGAAAAGTTTGAGCTTGATCCTGAAATGTGTGTGTAATTATTTTTTTCATTGTAATTGCTTGCTCCTCCTAACTATTGCTTTGGATTTATCCTGAGATTTTTTTTGAAGTGTTTTCAGCTTGGCCAATTTCTATTTCTGTGACTAACCTATTACCAATAAAATATACAGCTTCACTTGCTGCTTATTATGAACAATTTACTGTTATAAAATTATTTGAACACTTTTAATTAGAACAGAAATGAAAATCAACCAAGGTGGTTTCGACGTCGGTTCTTCGCTTCTCAATCCACTCCAATATCCCAAATCTTAAAAAAAATGGGGGAACATTTTCCACTGCCTTGAGATTATCCCATAGACAGAAAACTGTTTCTCTCCCTTCGGCTAGAGCTGCCTAACTATTTCTTTGTAACTGGAGCAATCTTCCGCTCTGCACACAGCATGGGCCACCGTCTAGGTCAAATAATTCAAGCCTGACGAAAAGTTTTTAGGGCCACAATTCTGATCTAGCCCTAGGCAGATCTCCGTCACGCGCGTCAGAGGGCGGCCAGAAGTAGGGCTGAACTCAGAAATTCTGCTAAGAGGGCTATGGGTGGATCTTCGTCTTCTCCCCCCCCCCCCCTCCACATCAAGGGGTGTGGCTGGGGGAGTTCCCAAGCATCCCAGGGAAATTTTGCCTATTCTGAGCGCAGACGTGAGTCCTATTATGGGACTTTCAAAAATCCTAAAACAAAATAGGGAGCAAGTAATTAATCCTGGATGATTCCAAAGAGGGCCTGACACATTCCTTAGAAACTGGGTTGCTCTGTGTCTGGGAAGGCCTTTTTCAGGTGATGAGGTGGTACTATTAAAGTGCAGGTGAGTGTATCTAAAAGCAGATGTTATTTTTATTCGTTCACTGGCGAGGCGGGCATTTATTGCCCATCCCTAATTGCCCTTGAGAAGGTGGTGGTGAGCCGCCTTCTTGAACCGCTGCAGTCCGTGTGGTGAAGGTTCTCCCACAGTGCTGTTAGGAAGGGAGTTCCAGGATTTTGATCCAGCGACAATGAAGGAACGGCGATATATTTCCAAGTCGGGATGGTGTGTGACTTGGAGGGGAACGTGCAGGTGGTGTTGTTCCCATGTACCTGCTGCTCTTGTCCTTCTGGGTGGTAGAGGTCGCGGCGTGTGTCGTCTTAGTGCCTGGCATGCCACTCGCTCTGAGCTCAGCTCCGTTACCAAAACTGTTTTCTGGTGCCTCTGTAGCATTGCCCACCTCCAACCTATCTCTGCCCTTCTGGTGTTGAAGCCCTCATCCATGGCTTTATCACTTCAATCATTGATTTCTCCTTCGCTCTCTGAGCTGCCCTCCCCACATTAATCCTCCAAAAACTTTAACTCATTCATAATAGCACAGCATGCATTCTCACCCACAATTAGTCCCACACTCTCATTACCCTTGTCCTCCCTGAGCTTTACTGACTCCCTGTGCTTTAGCATATTGATTTCAAAATTTAAATCCTTGTTTTCAAATCTCTCCATGGTCTTGCCCCACTTTACCTCAGTGACCTCCTCCAATCACACACTAAATAATATTTAAATAAGGCACCAGTCTGATTTGGACGGGAGAGTTGGGCACCCTTTTCGAGGCCCACTCAAAAATCGAGCTGGGCAGGCCTTGTCAGCCAATGGTCAGGACTTTATTTTCAAATTTTCATTTGCTACCACCTCATTTTTCAGTGTAAATGGGCAGGTAGGCATGTGAAAACCAGCCCCCCAGATCTTTGTCTCAAGTCTCTGCTAATGTTGTTCTTTAACTGACCACCATGAGGTGTACTGGAGTACCCTGGATTGACACACACTGACTGTTCATTCCTCCCTGCAGAGACGTGCCTTGTTTCTCTTTGCCACCTTTCACAACAAAATGTTTCAGATTTAGAACTCAACAGATAGCTTGTTGCACAGCAATTTTGAAAGAATGTTGAAATCATAATTGAAAAGACTGAAATGATGTGATCTAATGTACATCAACCACATTGTTCAATTTGAACACATTAAAATGCACTGCCCCGGTTGTCCCTGCTTGCCACAATGCAACTTATTCGCAGACTGGAAAAGGTCGAAATAAAATATGCCAAACTGTACCTTGACCTTTGCCAGTTATATCCCAGAAAGTTCTGATCAAATATAGCCAGCACTAATTACAGCATATATTCGTTGTTAGGTATCTTCATTTTAAAAAAAAAGGAATTCTGTAATTTATACGTTAAAAATTATAATACGCATTTTCTTAATCAAAATGGATGACAGAAACTCAGTGCCTGCTTGAGAAAGTAATTGTACATTTTTAAGTTTTCTTTGTCTTTGTTTGTTTGTTCTTTCACTTCTTATCTTTCTTGATGCAGGTCTGATGGTATTTATTCAGCCTTGTATGATGGCAGTGAATTGATAGAAGTCTTGCGTGATCATGAATACCTTTCGCATCCTTTTGCTGTAACATTGTACGGAGGCGACGTTTATTGGACTGACTGGAAGACGAACACTCTATTGAAAGCCAACAAATGGACCGGCCATAATGTCACCGTCGTACAGAGAACCAGCGCACGACCATATGACCTACAGATTTACCATCAATCCAGGCAGCCACAAGGTAGATTAGCTGTTTGACTTCTACTTTGTTTCCTTTTTGACCAAAAGCACATCAAGAAAATAACTTGTAAAATGATGGCTATCTGATAAATTGTGCTGCAAGGTGACATAGCTATATTTAATTCACCAACAATACACAAAAAACTATGGGTGCTAAATTGAGCTGTGTAGTGCCCGTTGTTTCGGTGCTACGTGGCCTCTCCAACATACAATATGGCGTCTTGGCTGCGCATGCACGTTTCCAGCGTGACGTGCGCTGGACGCCATCTTGGTGTAGGAGTTAGCGAATGCGCAAATACCGAACGCCGGAAGCATGTAAAGTAAGGAAAAAATGGATGCAATCAGTGTGCAACGCTGATTTAAAGTGATAATTCCCAAAATGGTATCTAACGCTCAATTCAATGCACAGTCTTAACCACGACCATCTGAACATGTCTTAGAATGCCTGGAGGACCCCCCCCCCCTTCCCCCCACTAGTGCTATTTCAAGGGACCATGCAGGATTCACAGATTAGTGGCTGGATTATTACTTCTGGCTGCTGAGACATTTGTAACTGTTTTTGGAGGTCTCCTATACTTGAATGCTAGGACTAGGGGACATAGCCTAACAATTAGAGCCAAGACGTGCAGGAGTGAAGTTAGGAAATGCTTCTACATGCAAAAGGTGGGAAAAGTGTGGAACACTCTTCTGCAAACAGCAGTTGATTTTAGCTCAATTGTGAATTCTAAATCTGAGATTGATAGATTTCTGTGAACCAAAGGTATTAAAGGATATGGCGCTAATGCGGGTATATGGAGTTAGCTCACAGGTCCACCATGATCTCATTGAATGGCAGAACAGGCTCGAGGGGCTAAATGCCACTGCCACTTGCTGCCTCCTGATATGCCCCACCTTCTCCTGCAAGAAAGCGGGACATGTGTTTGGGAGATGTGCCCATAATGGTTGAATAGTTGCCAGTGTATGTGACCGGTGAGTTGTGGGTGGGCGGCTTGCAACAGTGGTAATGTGTAAAGGTGAGAGGAAGCATCTGATTGGAAGAGTTGAGTACTGATGGAAAGAGTTTGTTGGTATGTGGGTGATGGGGGATGTAGTGCGTGGAGCAGTGGATGTGGCTAGTGGTGTACTTGGTAGAAGACGCCATTTGACAGTTGACCTTACTCACCTTGACCACTCATGTCAAAGCATGGAACTTGTTCCTGCACTGCATCCATGTTCATGATGCTGTGCACCTGGAATTGACTTTGTCCCCCGCTGCCTCCCACTGCCTTTTGGGCATATGTCTGGAGGGCCTCTTGCCCCCTGCGGATATAGGATGTCCCTTCTCCTGTCCATCCCTTGCACCAAGGCCTCTAGTGCATCAGCAGAGAACCTTGGTGCACGCACTCTCGCAGGCCTGGTCAAACTCAAATCGGCAGATTGGTGAGGTCTGGCATGCAGATCGGCGGATGTGGGATTTAGTAGTGCGCAACCTTTATTTAATGTTTTAACATAACTCATCAGTTTGTAAACATAGGGACGGGAGATTCATCTGTGTTTTGCATGGGCGATGTATGATCTCCATCCAGACTCTGTGTAGTCAACAGACTGTTATTTTCGCAAATAACAGGTACCAGCTACCTTTAAGAGATTTTTAAGCAACAGCCTGCCTTTAAGAGATTGGGGCTTCCCCCTGCTGGTGGAAAGTACAAATTGCATTGAATCCTCATATCAAAGCTGATTGAGAACACTGCTTGAAAGTAAGCCCTCAGGCCTCATGAAAGTCTTGTCCTGCCTCCGCAGGGGCCATTGGGCATGGGTAATAGCAGATCGCGCTACCCCCGCCCAATAATAGGTCCTATCCAATTTTTCCCCCTATGTCTTAAGAAAATGTTGAATAGCTACAGCTTCACTGTGGCTCCCTAAGGATCTCCATCCCATTTATATCAGGACATTGTATCAGTGACACTGTTGAAGATAACGGCACTCCAGGACATATTCACAAACAGCGACGTTAAGCAACTGAGCAGGCACAAACGTCTGCCTGTGCAGTTCAAAATCAATCTGCTTACTGTTGAAATAACCATGCTGTATAAAAGACAGTTCCTATATGAACAAGCCTGAGAACCAGCAAAAGAGAACCACTTTCTAGAATTCAATATAAAAGATCTATTAACAAATGTCTCATCGGGAATATAAAAGATCTATTAACAAATGTCACATCGTTCACCTGACGAAGGGGGAAGCCTCCGAAAGCTTGTGAATTTAAAATAAAATTACTGGACTATAACTTGGTGTTGTAAAATTGTTTACAATCATCGGGAATATTGAGCTTGCAATCCATTAAGGTCTTTAAGTTTAAATATCAGGGCCCAGAGTTTCCGCTCGATTGCGTTGGCTTTTTCAGCGCAATCCAGCCGAATCAGCGCAAAATATCGAGGAATTTCGACTTACGCGGGGTGTAATTTGCTTGGTTTTGTGCTGGCTAAAAATGTTTTGCGCTGTCTTAAAAAAAAAATCGCTGAAACTAGCCCCGCCCACAAAACTGGCCATGCGCCCCCCCCCCCCCCCCCTTCTGGAAACAACAAGGATGATGAGTTTCCGCCAATTGCGCCAGCCTACAGCCGTTGAAGGGTTTTGAAATTACGCTAGCTTCCCTTGGTGCAGAGGCACTTGTAGGCACGGTTTAAATGTTTTTAATTATTAAAAAATATTGATTTACTAAGAAACTGACCAGTGTACACCAGTGAAAACAGTAAATGCTTCAGTGCTTTTTTTTGAGTCATATTCAGTAATTTTAAATCAGGTCACTCATAGGTGGAGGAATGGACACCCTAATTAAAAATCCTTATTTTTAGTGATAAACCCATTTCCAGTTGTATTAATAAAACTTCATCAGGTTACCACTCTTAAATACATCAATGAATATTTTTTTATTGAAAATAAATAAACAATTACACTATGTTAAGCTGCTGAATTATGCTGATCCAGGGCAAATTTAACATTTGTGATTATGTTAATGCATTTTAGCGGAAACTCGTCAATTCCCGGTTTAAATTGGGCCTGCTCAATTTTTGAGGATTGCGCCCAAATGCCAATTGCACTAAAAGTGCAAACTCTTGCCCCAGGTGTTCAGATTTCAAACAAAGTCAACAAAATGCTGTGTCTTTAACAGTATTGTTCAGGACTTAGCTAGTGGTAATTGTATCCAAGTAGCAGGGAAACTGGTCATGACTTTTAAGCCAAAGATACTTTCCCCAACAGTGCAGCCTGTTCCACATTCACCTGACGAAGGAGAAAGCCTCCGAAAGCTTGTGATTTTCAAATAAATTTGTTGGACTATAACCTGGTGTTGTAAGATTCTTTACATTTCCTGTAACACCTATATGAAGATCAGCCTCAAAACTGTCACCAGAGATTTATTGTAAAAGTCATTAGTAACTGTTTCCCTTTTGGTTTCTCTTATGTTCAACACTATGAATGTGTCACATAGATAAGAGTGCCACGGAAAGTGCTACTGAAAAATGTAAAACTGCCCCTCTTCCACCAATAGAAATAATATTGCTGCTTTAAAAATGGCTCTGCAAGCTAGCATTTCACATATATATATAAAAAAAATTTGATTATTTCCTCAGCATGACACTTTACCTTTTATGGTGCAGCATAATTATTGATGAAACCAGTTATGCGATAGCGTTATGCAACATAAAAACTGCCCATATGACTGTATAAATATCCCAGTTTGCAGCCTTGACATTTATCCAAGCCGTTTGCCTTTCATTGCCCATGTATTGCATATTATAGGAGTTTGCTTCAAGACAGCTCTTAAGAAATTTCATATCGAAATTGTGAAATTGTACACAATTTTCCATTTTTTAGAAATATGGTTGGTGTTGAAAATGTGGACAGAAAGGAGGTTAAGGAATGAGGCAAAGATGAACAATCATGGACATTTACCACTTTTGTTATTCTACAATTGTCAATTGCATGCCTGTGTTGCACATATTTAGTGTGAAAATTATTGTGTAGAACAAAAAAGGTTAATTTTCTTCAGCTGTACCACTTTTGCTGAGACGTTTCTGAAATTGCAATATTGATACAGCACTAACTGATATTAAAGGAATGATCTGGAATGCACTGCCTGACTGGGTGATGGAAGCAGATTCAATAGTAACTTTCAAAAGGGAATTGGATAAATGCTTGAAAGGAAAAATTACAGGGCTATGGGGAAAGAGCAGAGGAATGGGAGAAATTGGATAGTTCTTTCAAAGAGCCGGCACAGGCATGATGGGCTGAATGGCCCCCTCCTATGCTGAACCTACTTATGATACTATGATAATGTATAATTTCTAATATACCATGTGAAGTTGATTGGTCACATACATTAGGTGCTGTGGTTTCCTCTGAAACTGGGAGCCTCACTGTATGTGCAAGAAAATTTTCGAAGTATAAGACATCACACATATACCCGTGCTTAGACGAAATGTGCACCCGATCTTTTACAGAAAATATATAGTTGATGAATAGGATGTGGAGTTTGTTACAGTTCAGGCTTTCCCCAATTGTTTATTCATAAAAGGCAGTTTTGGTACCCAGCCCAAGTCTCCCATGAATAAAAGAATTTGCATTTATATGGTGTCTTTTACATTCTAAGGATCTTCCGAAATGCTTTATAATCAATTAATTACTTTTGATGTGTTGTCACTGTTGTTATCTAAACAAATGTCACAGCCAATTTGCACACAGCAAGATCCCACAAACAGCAAAGAGATAAATGACCAGTTTTTGTTGTGGTATTAGTTGACTGATAAATGTTGGCCTGGACGCCAGGAGAACACCCCTGCTCTTCATCAAATATTGCATGGGATCTTTTACGTCCACCTGAGAGGGCAGATGGTTTAACATCTCATCCGAAAGAGGGCGCCTCCGACAATGCAGTACTCCCTTAGGACTGCACTGAAGTGTCAGCCTAGATTATATGCTGAAGTCCTGGAGTAAAGTTTGACCCCCTGACCATCTGAATCAGTAGCAAGAATGCTAGCACTGAGCCAAACTGACACTACGACCAAAACCTCCACCCTTATACATGTCATGAGTATGATAGCATGCCTGTATTCCATAACTGTACCAACCACTGGAGATCATGTGGGTTGTTCACAACGTTCTTTTGAAAGGCAAGAAATACCATTCCATCAGGTCAAAGCATGCAAGTTAAAATGAATACAGTTATTTATAGGCTTAGAATATATTCAATATAAAGAATGCAGCAGTTCAGTCCAGGGCAACAAGGGATGGGCAATAAATGTGGCTTTACCAGCATCGCCTACAACCCATGAACACATTTTAAAAAAGCAAAGGCTCGGAAGATCCTTGGGGTTTCTGCCGCACTTTTGGCGAAGTAACATCGGAAGAGCAGGAGCAGTTGTGAAAGTGGCCGAGAGTATATTACAAAAAAAAAGCAAACATTGGAGCAGTCCACAAAGGTTAAAATACTCTTTTTAGAACATTTTTCTTGCATGGTTTGATAAACACCTCCATTTTTGGACAAAACCTATTTTCATAGTCCTTCACAATGTGGATGATACCAAGCCTCCCTTCATCCATAGAATTCAGATCTTTAGCCAGAACTGAAGTCTTTAGCAGATTATCCATTACCATGAAATAAAAACTGCAAATGCCGGAGAAGCTCAGTAAGTCAGGCAGCATCTGTGGAGTATTCTCCAGTACATGAGGTGTTTAAGATGATCAAAGGCCAAAAGGGTAGATAGAGAGAAACTATTTCCTCTGGTGGGGGAGTCCACAAAGAGGGGTTTAACCTTAAAATGAGAGCTAGGCCATTCAGGGGTGATGTCATAAAGCACTTCTTCACACAAGGGGTAATGGGTATCTGGGACACTCTTCCCCCAAAAAGCTGTTGAGGCTAGGTCAATTGAAAATTTTATACCTGAGATTGATAGATTTTCATTATGCAAGGGCATTAAAGGTTACGGAACCAAAGCAGGTAGATGGAGTTAAGATATTGATCATGATCTAATTGAATGGAGGAACAGGCTCGAGGATACAAATTGGCCTACTCCTGTTCCTATGTTCCTTCCTATGTTCTTATATTTCAGTCTGAGGGCTGTTGAGAATCGACCTGTTAATTATTCTCGAGCAAAGATATGAGATATTGCATATTATGCTAATGTATAAGTGCTCACTCACTGACCAGGCCTCTCATAGAGTCATAGAATCATACAGCACAGAAGGAAGCCATTCGGCCCATCGTGCCTGTGCCGGCTCTTTGAAACAGCTATCCAATCAATCCCGCTCCCCTGCTCTTTCCCCATAGTCATGCAGATTTTTCCCTTTCAAGTATTTATCCAGTTCCCTTTTGAAAGTTATCATTGAATCGGCTTCCTCCACCCTTTCCTGCAGTGCATTCCAGATCATAACGAACTCACTGCGTAAAAAAAATGTCTCCTCATCTTGCCTGTGATTCTGTTGCCAAATACCTTAAATCTGTGTCTTCTGGTTACCAATTCTACTGCCACTGGCTCGTAGCTGCTAGTGTCTTGACAATGTATCATTTAATTAATGTCTAGAGCAATGCCCCGAAATATCATGACTAATTTCCAGATCATTCAACCTGGACCAGTCCTGTAGATATCAAGCTGGATTTTCCTCTACTATATCACCGGAAATCAGATGATATAGCAATGCCAAACGGACGAGAAAGCTACCACTGGATCCCTGCTCTTGCAAGCACCGCTAGAAATGTTCTTCCTCCCCATTTTCCAGTAAGGATGTTAGCCATCCAATCATTGACCACCCAGACACATTTATATGATGGTGGATGGGCAGGCCAGAGAAACAAGCTGATTTCCCTGCTACCTGCCTCAAGTACCACCAACCTCAGCAGGAGAGGGATGGAGGTACATGATGGCCCTGTTGGAAGGAGAAGACTTCTTCCTCAATTCTCGCCTATATCTGATCCTGAAGGGCGAAGAGCTCATGAAATAGCTTTTCTTTTAATTTCTGAAAAATCTTTGGGCACTTCTGTTTCCTGGAACTGTGTCTCCTGCTCTTTCACTGCAAAAATTAGACCTTTTTTAAACAAAGCTAGAGAACAGTCAGATGATAACGACTTTGTAGCATGGGCAGTGGAGTAGTATCCAACTCTGTTTAAATGCTCACTAAAGGGGACTCTTCTGGAAATCTTTGCGCTATTCATTGAGCTAGGGGACCGTTGATGGAGGAGCTCATTGCTGATTGTTTCTGGATTGTATGGGACTAATTACATTGCTGATTGGTACCTTTTTGAAATGGTTGTGTGGGGCTGCTCAGGAAAGTACTGTGAATTAGCACTAATGAGAACAGCTTAGTAAAAGCACAACATTTAGTTATGTGGGACCACTTAAAAAAAGATGGAGCATACTGAATGATGTTTTGTGGACTGCCACTGGAGACTGTATTCTTTCCTAAAAGAATGGTTGTCATTCTCCAAATGTTCTTTTGAGGTTGCAATGGTATCTTCAGAAAGAAAAGAAAGAAAGATTTGTATTTATATAGTGCCTTTCACAACCTCAGGATGTCCCAAATGCCTTGCAGCCAATTAAGTACTTTTTGAAGTGTAGTCACTGTTGTAATGTAGGAAATTTATAACATTTCATCCTGATGTCACACCCTTTTTGATCAATAGGATAGGCTGGAGGCTTATTGCTGGATTTCTGCCATTAATGCTCCATAATCGGCTGCAAGGCAAAGAAGAGTGGCCTGAGTGACTATCCTTTAACTGCTCTTTCCATCCTGTGAGGACACACTTGCCTCTGCTCAGTACCTTCTTGCAATGGTAAAGATTGAAAAACTCACCTTTTGGGGAGTTGTGGATGTGAATGTGCATCCTGTGAGGACACACTTGCCTCTGCTCAGTACCTTCTTGCAAAGGTAAAGATTGAAAAACTCACCTTTTGGGAAGTTGTGGCTGTGAATGTGCATCCTATCACTGAATGGGGTAACTGGTGGACCTCATGTCCTGGTGTGTCACAATAATATTGTATGATTAAAATGTCAGCTTAATTTAATTATATGTATGCAGGATAGAACATTGCTTTTGATTTGAGCAATAAATAGAACCAAATGCATCAGATGTAAGTGATCATTCTTGTTGGGTCAATGAGTTGATGAATCCTTACAGTACCACCAATGCGATAACTAATTTTGGTGAACTGCTGACAAGACAACTTGTTGATATTTAATCTGATCAGCACTTGAAGCTTCCAATGGCAATAGGCAAAAGCATCACACATTTTAGTTGTTTACTCCAATGACATGATCAGGTGGATCTCAAATGCTCTAATACTGAAGATGGTACTCCCACCTCCAGAATGGACAGTAGGGCATTTTGAAGTATTTGAACTAAAAAAAATCAAAAGGAAATGTACAATAAAAAAATAACATTTTAGGACAATGGAAAGGTTTCTAGAAGATGCCCCTCCTGGGCCCACAAAAAAACTGTAGCCTCATACTGGCCTGTCCGAGGCCCCCCTCAGAATCATCTCCCCACCCCCCAGGCTGTACACCCAACGGCTTAAATTTAATATTGAACCCTCAGTCTATACTTTAGGCGACTGAAAATATAACAAAACCTAAAAATCATAATTAGAAGATCAAAACAATTGTTTAAATTACAGAATTGGTCTGTAGTGTTCATGTATACAATTATTCATTCTGTTGTGCAGATTTCAAATACATTTTTATTCATTCTTGGGATATGGGCGTCACTAGCAAGGGCAGCCTTTATTACCCACCATTGGTTGCCCTTGAGAAGGTGGTGGTGAGCCGCCTTCTTGAACTGCTGCAGTCCGTGTGGTGAAGGTACTCCCACAATGCTGTTAGGTGGGGGGGTTCCAGGAATTTGACCCAACGACCATGAAGGAACAGCGATATGTGTTCAAGTTGGAATGGTGTGTGACTTAGAGGGGAACTTGAAGGTGATGGTGTTTCCATGCGCCTGCTGTTCTTGTCCTTCTAGGTGGGGGAGGTCGTGGGTTTGGGAGATGCTGTCGAAGAAGCCTTGGCAAGTTGCTCCAGTGCATCCTGTGGATAGTACACACTGCAGTCACGGTATGTTGGTGGTTGAGGGAGTGGATGTTTAAGATGGTGGATGGGCTGGCGATCATGCAGACTGCGTTGATGGTGTTGAGCTTCTTGGGTGTTGTTGCAGCTTCACTCATCCAGGCAAGTGGAGAGCATTCCATCACACTCCTGACTTGTGCCTTGTAGGTGATGGAGAGACTTTGGGGAGTCAGATCGTGAGCCACTTGCCACAGAATACCCAGCCTCTGACCTGCTCTAGTAGCCACAGCATTTAGGTAGCTGGCCCAGTTGAGTTTCTGATCGATGGTGACCTCCAGGATGTTGATAGTGGGGGATATGGTGATGGTAATTCCATTGAATGTCAAGGGGAGGTGGTTAGACTGTCTCTTGTTGGAAATGGTCATTGCCTGGCACTTGTGTGGCGCGGATGTCACTTACCACCTATCAGTCCAAGCCTGGACGTTGTCCAGATCTTGCTGCATTCAGGCATGGACTGCTTCATTATATGAGGAATTGTAAATGGAGCTAAACACGGTGCAATCATCAAACAATACATGATTGTTGTTTCGCTCTTGTGATGATTATGACATTGCATTGGCTGGAGAACATGAATCACACAGTGTGAATTAATCATAGTTTCTATGAACAATAGGAGAAAAGTGGTAATTAAGAAAGAATTTGAGCTGTCTCTACTGTTGAGTAGAATGGGCCTATAATCTCTGGAGTTTAGAAGAATGAGAGGTGATCTCATTGAAACGTATAAGATTATGAGGGGGCTTGATAGGGTAGATGCTGAGAGATTGTTTCCCTGGCTAAAGAGTCTAGAACTAGGAGGCAGGATAAGGGATCGGCCATTCAAGACTAAGATGAGGAGAAATTTCTCCATTCAGAGGGTTGTGAATCTTTGGATTTATCTACCCCGGAGGGCTGTGGATGCTCAGTCATTGAGTATATTCAAGACTGAGATGGAAAAATTTTTGGACCCTAGGGGAATCAAGGGATCTAGGGATCGGGCAGGAAAGTGGATTTGAGGTCGAAGATCAGCCATGATCTGATTGATGCCGGAGCAGCCTTGAGGGACCGTATGGCCTACTCCTGCATCTATTTCTTATGTTCTTAATTGACCTGCTCAAAGGAACCTAACTTGTATAATGTGAATTTAAGTAAAGAAACACCCAGTCAGGATAAGAAGTGAAAAGAGAAGACATAAAACAAATGCAGCGCATACCCTCGAATGAATAAATAATTAGCTTAAACTCAGCTTGTTACCCTATAGTTTAAAAGTATAACAATAATCAGGCCAAATCAAGTTGGAGGGAGAAAAGATCTAACTCTGGCGATACTGTGATAATTAAAAAAGGGGATTATTGAAGGAAAGACAATAAATATAGGAAGGATATGTTTTGTATCAATGAGGAAGACTGAGGGTTTATTTGGGAACTGTCACTACAGATGGAGTTAATTGCAAGGACACATCACCTTTTGCTCTTAAAGACTCATTGTTAACTTATATGTGGCTCAAGTCTGTCAGTAGTTTGTTCCTATTATTTGATCTCCGTAATCTATTGACAGGATTTACTGAGATTGTTATTTTGAGAGGATTTTTAAAAAAAATCCAAAATTCACATTTAGTTAAACTTTGGTTCATAACCCTCAAGCGTCTGGGAGAGCAACTAAACATTTGGATAGAGGCAATGGGTAAGATAAGCACTACAGCCAACAGACTCTAATGTTTTTTATTACTCGAATACATGGCAGCTACTTCTAAATTGAATAATTTCTGGCTCCCAAGACATTAATGAAAGAAATTGTTGCAAAGTTAAGATCGCATATTTTCAGATCATGCTCTAGTTTATTTAATATTAAGGATATCATATTGTGGGGGGAAAGAAACAAAACCAATAATGAGATGCAGATTAAATATCCTTCCTCTTCAGGAACCATTCTTTGTGGAAAAGAGCACTAGAGAGAATGAATGTTATTTGCTGACAGTGAGGGCTCAGTTAAAATTCTAACAGTACTTTGAGGAAACTATATTTGAAGATGAATTATTTATATTCCATATTCTGAAAGGAAAATTTTGAAAATAAGATGACCTTACAAAAATAGTTGAAGATGGAAAAGTTACACTTACTAAAATGTTAATCTATTGTGATGGGTTAGAACGTGAACATTCCAATGTTAATAAGAAAATGGAATTTTCAACTTTCTGAACTGGTCAAATATTTCTGAACATTAATTACAAGCACAGAAACTGAGGAGGCAAAATGGCTAGTTTTAAAAAAAAATTATGATTATTTTAACTAACGTAATAAAATGTGTTTTGCATATGAAAGCTGCATTGAAGTACATTCAGAATAATTTAATATCACCTAATCAAACTAATACAAATCAAAGCTGCAATTTGAACTGTCTGCATGAATTGAAGTTGGCAATAATTTTAATGTCAAACAGAGAATGTCAATGCAGACTATTGATGTTCTATAAATCAGAATTTTCCAGATTTGAAAAAGCATTTTGCAGTGACCTGCTTCAACCTAATCATGGAAGTAGGAGTAATTTCTTTATTCCAAAAGAAGGATCTTACAGATTGCAAGAGATACCGTTGTCTACATACCTCTGCTCCACATAGAAAATAATGGATGTTTGACAGTGAATACAGCCCAGTGATTTAACTGAGAGATTCAGATGATATCATAAACTATGAGAATGAAGTTTGAATGATTTATAACCATCATCTATATTCCAAGATCAAATGACTTGTCATTTATACCTGTTATGATATATACAGCATTTAAATTTTATGAGGTGATTTTACACTAACAGCTGCTATCACTGCGCCTGTCAATTATCAATGCAGTTCTAGCATTGAAACACAAGGATGTTCCTGTTGGATAATTAACAGTTGTGATAACAATTACTGCAGGTTTATTAAGGAGACATTTTTAGTCGATTACTGGCTGTTATAAATCTTAGCAAAAGTTTATCTACCAGATTACAAAGTTATTGAGTGAGACTTGAGCTGGTTTTCATAAAGGTAGATATCTGGCAATAAAAGGCTAACATTCTACTCCCACTTAGCAATAATGCAAAGCACTTTTTGGAGTGAATTAGCGTGAAAGTAAAAGTATAACTTGGCCTTCAGACGGTGATTTGGCTTCTGAATGTGCTGAAGCCAGGAGCTGCTCGACCAACCTCAACAGTCTCATGTCACTTGGGATGTCAGCTGGCTGTAGTATAACTCCAACCCAGTGCAAAATAACATTTTTAAAAGCCCCCAAATGACGCATTGGACCCCCTCCCCCGGAAAATTTTTAAACTTGGTATGAACTCTTCTTAATATTCTAAGAAAGCAGACATTGCCACCGACTTTCTCATAAGATTAAAAATTAGCCACAAGGGACCAGAGTTCTGTTCATGAATCCAAGCATGCACAAACTGGTTTGTCAATGCAAGATGCAACCGGCAGTGGATGTTAGATCTGCTGGGTCCACATCGCACTGTATGGATTCAGGTTTCAGGTTATCTATTGCATACTAGCAGCCTAAGATTGCTGCTGGATGTAATAAACAAGTCAAAGAAATAAATTCAGCAGACATTACACTGTTTTGGAGCTGAAGAAGCAATTTGGGAAAGTACAGTATTGAAGCTTATTCTTGACGTTACAAAAAATTAATTTCAGATAAATTTTCTGAAAGTGCAGTAAGATTATATAAAATAAGACTTCATGGTGTTGATTAATTTTCTCCTTACCACATAATTTCCATTGGGAAGAATTACAAGACAGGACTGTCCTTTATTATTGGATTTACTGTTGAAAGCCCTAATAGAGAAAAAGAGACAGACAACTTACTACGATTTATATGAGGAGGGAGCTCACAAAATAACCTAAGCGATCATATCGTAATTTACGGTTTTTGACATGCTATTGGTGAGCTTTGAGAGTTCAAGGTCATGTAACACTGTAAGATTTGCTGAGGTATAAACCATCAATTCTGATTAGAGACAAAACAGGGTGTTTTAAAGCATGGGATAGTACTGGAATTGAACTAACCTGAATTTTTTTTCCGAATGGATCAATTATCCCATTGCTAACATTTAAAGGTAACACTCACTATATTTATTTCTCTTTGAAACAAATTAAGCGACTAATTTTTCTATTTTTAGTTATCTTCCCTGTTTAAGACCCCTCTTGCTAAGCACCATTCTGTCCTATGAGAATTAAACATGAGAACAGCATAGGTTGAAGTTGATTTTTTTTTAAAATTAAATTGTCAAAATAAGTTTTAGGTAACAATGCAAAATTATTTTAAATTAAAAGGAAACCGTTCTGAGAGGTACATGGAAATATGAACTGTGTAAAAATCTCATAGTATTAAAGATTTAGGATCCAATTGATTTGGCCTAAGACATACTTCAAAATTTTACAGATTCTCGTTGGTTTATATACAGAATTACTTTGAATGAATAAGGTTGGAGGTTTCAAAAGATCAGTTATGGCTATATTGGGCTCAATTTTACAATAGTGGCGGGCTGGCGGGGTGGGGGGCGGTGAAGGTGTGCATGGCAAACCCGCATGTACAAAACTTAACGTTTCCGACGCGATCGCATGTTGATTGCTGATGATTAACGTTCTCTCCGGGTTTCGCACCCGGCAATCAGCTGATTGACACTGGACTGGAAGAGCGGGCGGGGGGAAGAGGGTGACATCGGAGAGGGAGACATCGGAACAGGGTGCAAAGGTAGGTTCATTTAGTGTTTTCACTTCTGTCTATGGTTTTTTATTTAATTTATTTAGTTTCTTGTTCCCTGATCCAGCCGTTTGCACCTGGTTTCACCAGGCATGAATGATTGCTTGCGGTGGGCAAGCCGCCCAGGTAAGTTTAAAAAAAATCTTTCTAAGTACTTAATCTGTCACAGGTAAAGTGCCTTAACTACCTCAATGAGGTACATTTGGCTCTTTAACTGTCATCACACCGGCTTTAATTGCCGACGGGACTTCCATTTTCGGGCCGCCCGCATGCACACAGGTGGATCCCTGGGAAACTCGGAAATTGGCAGGTTGGAGCTGGCTTCCGAACCTGAACGGGATTTCTGCGATTTTCGGAGCCCCCCCCACCCAACGCACCCGCAATTGCCTCCTAAAATCACCCCCATCATGGATGGTATTGTTCGAAACCCCATGTATATTAGAAAATGATACTCAGAGAGCTCTTTAAAACTGTAGACATTTCTGAGCTTTGTACTGTATGTTCTTTGTGCATTTTGGGACAACAAGTCAAAATTTGAATAATATGACTACTTTAAACCATCTTAAGGCAGATATCATTCAGACAATCCAGAAGGTCAGTTTTATTAAATTGTATGAAAAAGGGCTTCTAAGTTTGTTTGAATAAATGCTCAAATGGATGAAACTCTGAGGTTGCATTCATAGGTATCATGAATATTTAATTAGTCAAAATTTTGAAGTTTTACAATAAAACCAAATTAAATCTTATCTTTAATAGGATCACTTCCTTCTAAAAAAAACAAAGCTTTCAAGCCGCTTAACTCAATCTTAACATTTTGGTTTAGCTGTAGAACGCTGTGAATTATCCTAAAATCGCTAGAAGATATGGGCCGATGTAACAATGAAAGACATGTACATATAATGTTCCATGTGTCCCAATTAAATAGCAAAAATATTAAATCTCTGGTCTGACCTTTATATTTCACTTGTAAGTGCCACTCACAGGTTTAGAGGTCATGTTATTCATTTAATTTTCTGAATATTCTCTGTTAACTCTTTGCATTGTATGAGATTTAAATTTTAAAAAATTAATAATTCTGTGGCATCTTATGGAATATGCTTTACCATTGCCATGGCTCTCAGAAAAAACAGCCCAACTCTTATCTTACTATCATTTTCACTTAAAGGCAAACAATATTGCACAGAATGCTTGTTCCCTACTGAACTGCAGTAAAATCAATCTCTAATAAGTAGGCATAGAATTAGATACAAGTGGCTCACAGAGATAAAGAGTTCTTGTTCTTCCCAATTGTAATATCACTGCAAATAAAGTTGCAGTGAAATGTATGACTGAAAGTGTTTATCTTTTAAATATACAGATATTCTGCATTTTTAGAGAACCTATGCAAAATAGGAATGCTATCTATTACTGTGATGTAATTTTCTGCTCCCTTCTATGATTCTCTTTCGATATTTGCAATTTGCTTTTGACAAATTGATTATATTGTGCATTTTCTGGTGCTGATTGTGCATCGTGCAATTATATTTTGACAAGTTATTCTGAAGTGAAAAATCAAATTATTTTGCAGAGTTGCTATAAAATACAATTTTACTCAATTAAAATTGCAGAGTTAGAATGATAAGTCTTCTTAATGAGATTCCACCTCCATTGGGATTTCCATAATGTGTTGGTGGGAAGCAGTTTGTGATTTGTATTAATATAAAATGAGCAGTATAACTTAGGAGTCAGATGGATGCATTTTTGGCACAAGGCGTGAAATCGCCTCCGGCCTTGCACAGAATGTAATAGAACTCGAGTCTGGTGGATAGCCTGGCGATTTAGAATATTACGCAAAAGTCGTAATGTTATGAGAGTGTGCATGTTCCTGCATGTGTTCTCAACTCTCAAAGGTGCTTCATGGATAGATGGTAAGAAAACAGAGAGGAAAGAAAAGATCATGAGGGGTTACCCAAAGCTTGTTGAAGAGATAGGTTGTAATGGATGAGCGAAAAGTGGAGTGTTTTAGGGAAGGAATTCCAGAAACCCAGGCAGCTATAGGCTCTGCCACAAATATGGTGAAGGAGGGCATGGGGGGTGGGGGGAGTGGACAGATGGCTAGGGTCAAACAAATGGAGTGTTTGGGTGGGGAGGGAGCGGGGTGTGGGACTGCAGGATTAGAGTAGGGAGAAATCATGGAGGGATTTAAAGACAAGGATAAAGATTTTACATTTTATGCATTGGGGTTTGGAGAACCAGTGAGAAGAAGACTTTCAGCCCAGCAACGGGATCTTGATAAATTGGGCCAGTGGGCCGATGAATGGCAGATGGAGTTTAATTTAGATAAATGTGAGGTGATGCATTTTGGTAGATCGAATCGGACCAGGACCTACTCCGTTAATGGTAGGGCGTTGGGGAGAGTTATAGAACAAAGAGATCTGGGAGTACAGGTTCATAGCTCCTTGAAAGTGGAGTCACAGGTGGATAGGGTCAGAACATTGAATACAGGAGTTGGGATGTCTTGTTGAAGTTGTACAAGACATTAGTAAGGCCACACTTGGAATACTGTGTACAGTTCTGGTCACCCTACTATAGAAAGGATATTATTAAACTAGAAAGAGTGCAGAAAAGATTTAATAGGATGCTACTGGGACTTGATGGTTTGACTTATAGGGAGAGGTTAGATAGACTGGGACTTTTTTCCCTGGAGAGTAGGAGGTTAAGGGGTGATCTTATAGAAGTCTATAAAATAATGAGGGGCATAGATAAGGTAGATAGTCAAAATCTTTTCCCAAAGGTAGGGGAGTCTATAACGAGGGGACATAGATTTAAGGTGAGAGGGGAGAGATACAAAAGGGTCCAGAGGGGCAATTTTTTGACTCAAAGGGTGGTGAGTGTCTGGAACGAGCTGCCAGAGGCAGTAGTAGAGGCGGGTACAATTTTGTCTTTTAAAAAGCATTTGTACAGTTACATGGGTAAGATGGGCATAGAGGGATATGGGCCAAGTGCAGGAAATTGGGACTAGCTTAGTGGTATAAACTGGGCGACATGGATATGTTGGGCCGAAGGGCCTGTTTCCATGTTGTAAACTTCTATGACTCTATGACTCTATTGTTTCTGTGCAAGTTCTTTGCTAGACCAATCCAAAACTAACCTCATTGTCCAACTAGGCATGTACGTCAACCTACTTAGTTTTCCAATATTTGCGGTGCTGATCTGGCTCAGTGTGCCTGGACGCTGAACTGGAGGTTTCAAATAGGGAGAGATGGGCTTGGAGCTGGGAGATTATGACATTTTCAAAAACCTTAGGGAGGAAAGGGAGATTGGAGATGATATGGTAATTGGCAAAGATGGAATGATCGAGTGCTTTTCTTTTTTATGATGGGTGATGATGGCAGTTTTTGAAAGGGAGAGGATAGTGCCTCATAAGATGGATCATTCACTTAACACAGGGCCAAAAAAAGGAGTTGAGTGGAAAGGAGACCAAGGGAGCAGGCAATGGGTTTGGTGAATGAGATGAGTTTGGAAATGACAAAAGGGAAATGGGAGAGATACTGCAGAAACACAGATGGTCAGGGCTAGAGTGGATGGGAGATGGGGGATTAGAGTAAGGAGTGTGTGCTGCTGCTGCATTTGCATTGATTGGCTCACTCTTGGTGAAAGGGAAATCAATGAGCTCCTCACATTTGTCTTTTGAGATGCGAGTGGAAAGAGTAGGGAGAGGAATTTACGGAGACAATTGGTTATCGAAAAGAGAAGCCTGGGGGTATCCTTACCCACTGCAAATTTACGTTACAAATGCACCAGCTGAGGAGCACAGCTCTGCACGTGCATGTAAGCTGCTTGATTTGTGGGAATGAAGGGTAAGAAATGAGCAATACTGCAAAAGTGAATTCAATCTAATTTTAATCTCCCTCTTTGGTGGTTTGCAGAATTTCTGTGGTAACTTACTGGGCAGGTTGGGGTCAAGCTTGCATGTGCAGAGCATTCGCTTGGCTGTGCACAGTGTCAGGCTAGTAAGTGCAGTATAACAGCAGCCTTTCAGTGGTCTGAAGCTTAGATGTGTTAGGGCATCTATGCTTGCCACAATCCAGGCAGTCATTCCAGCATTAATGAAAATAAATCAATATAGCTGAAAGTAAAGCAGTACTGTATCATTGAACACATCAAACTGATACTTATGTTCTTGACCATGACCTGCCCAATGATATACTATAGAAATTCTGCACACTAAAACATGGATTTTTTTTTTGCAGTTTTGCTCATTTTTTGCAGGGGTCATTCATCAAGTTGCTAAGTCTATTTGCTAAAACTTGTGTCCTAGTTATGGTGTAGCCACAGGTGTAGTATTTAAAAAGCAATGTTTTACTACCTTTTTGTGCTTTTCAGTGGTGCAATATTGAGCACTTCAGTTCCTGCATACCAAAATGCATGCAACAGGTGCTCCCTGCTGGCCTACAAATACAGATGATATTTCCAATAAAAGAGAAGAATTAATGGGGTAGTGAGCTCTCTTCACTCATCAGAAATTGAATGGTGATGCAGCTGATTGCCTCCAATATGTTTTTATATATTACACTTTGTTGTGTAATGTTGGCTGGCCAAAAACTGCCGGTCACGGCGAGCATACTACCAGTGCCAAATTGCCAATTAGCAACTTTATACTGTATTGTTAACATTGTTAGGGTATAAAATATGCCAAACATGAAGTGGAATGGTGCATTGATGTCAATATGAATGATACCCACTCAACCACTTGATACCATTTAGCCACATTTTTGCTACCTGAGGGAGGTGTACAAACTGTCAACAATGACACTTTGTACAACTCCCTCAAGTGCTGAAAGAATGTTATATGGTAGCTGGTGGGGCTATAGATGGTCAATGGGCTATATTAATACACAGAATATCATTGATGAACATAGGAACAGGAGTAGCCCCTTGAACCCATTCAGTGTGATCATGGCTGATCTGTATCCTAACTTTATCCACCCGACTTGACTCCATATCCCTTAATAGCCTTGGCTAGCAAAAATCTATCAATGTCACATTTAAAATTATTAATTGAGCTGGTATCTACTGCTTTTTGTGGGAGAGAATTCCATACTTCTACCACCGTTTGCATGAAGAAGTGTTTCCCAACTTTTCTCCTGAGTGGCCTGGCTCTGATTTTAAGGTTATATCCTCTTGTCCTAGACTCCCCACTAGCGGAAAAAGTTTCTCTCTACGCTATCAAAATCCTAAAGGCCTCAATCAAATCACCCCTTAATCTTCTATATTCCAAGGAATACAAGCCTAGTTTATGTAATCTCTCCTTATAATCTAACTCTTGGAGCCCTGGTCACATTGTGGTGAAAATGTGCTGCACTCCTTCCAAGGCCAATATGTCCTTTCGAAGTTACAGTGCCCAGAACTATAAACAGTACTCCAGATGTGGTCTAACCAGGGCTTTGTATGGCTGTAGCAAAACTTCCTCCCCTTTTATATTCTAGCCCTTTAGTTATAAATGCTAACATTCCATTAGCCTTTTTGCTTATTTTTTGTACCTGACTACTACATTTTAGTGATCTGTGCACATGGACCCCCTAATCTCTTTGGACCTCCGCTGTTCCTAGCTTTTCACCATTTAAAAAATACTCACATCTATCCTTTTTAGGTCCAGAATAGATGACCTCACACTTACCTGCATTGAAATCCATCTGCCACAGTTTTGTCCATTCACTTAATCTATCAATGTTTCTTTGCAATTTTATGCTCCCGTTTACACTACTTACTATGCCACCTATCTTTGTGTCATCAGCAAACTTGGGTATATGGTTCGCTATTATGTTATCGAAGTCATTGATAAATATAGTGAATAGTTGAGGCCCCAGCACAGATCCTTGTGTGATACCACTAGTCACTTCCTTCCAATTTGAATACATACCCTACTCTGTCTTCTACCGCCTAACCAATCTCCTAACTAGATCAATAATTTGCCTTCAATTCTATGAGCTTTAATTTTAGTTCACAGTCTCTTTTGTGGATCCTTTTCGAATGCCTTCTGGCAGTCCATATAAACCACATCCATAAACATTTCCCTGTCTACTACTTTAATTAGATTTGTTAGACTGACCTACCTTTTACAATTCCATGTTAGCGCTCACTAATCAGCTCAAATTTCTCTTAGTGCTCAGTCACCCTGTCCTTAATTATAGATTCCAATAATTTCCCCACAACAGATGTTAGACTAACAGGTCTGTAATTTCCTCGTTTCTTGCTCATCTTTCTTAAATAATGGAGTTACATTTGAAATTTTCCAATCTAAAGGGACAATTCCTGAATTGAGAGAGCTTTGGAAGAGTAAGGCTAAAGCATCTGCAATTTCCTCACCTACTTCCTTTAAAACCCTGGGGTGGAAACCATCAGGACCTGGGGATTTGTCAGTCTTTAGTGCCATTATTTTTTCTAATACTGTTTTCTTGCTTACGTTATCTTTTTAGTGAGTTCCAGTCCTTGATTCATTATTAGTTTCCCTGGAATGTCAGGTATATTATCCTCTTCCTCTTCTGTGAAGACTGACACAAAGTAATTATTCAACAAGTCTGCCATTTCCTTATTTTCATTTAGAATATAACCCGCATCTGTTTTTAAAGGATCCGCAATGACCACCCTTTATCTTATATAATTGATAAAACTTTTTGTGTTAATCTTGATATCCCTTGCCAGTTTCTTTTCGTATTCCCTTTTTGTAGCTCTTACTAACTTTTTTGTCTTCCTTTGCTGTCCTTTATATCACTCCCAGTCCCCTGGATCTACACTGTTCTTTGCAATTTTGTATGCTCTTTCCTTTAGTTTTATGTTATCTCCCACCTCTTTTGTCAACCATGGCTGTTTTATTTGGTGAGTAGAGCTATTGCCCCTTAAGGGTATATACTGATCCTGTATTAAATTCTTTTGTGAACACCTCCCAATTTCATCTATAGTTTTACCCGATAACAGTTTTGACCAGCTTGCTGTAATCAGCCTCCGTCTCATTCCGTTAAAGTTAACCTTACCAAAATCTAGAATCTTAGTAATTGTGTTATGTTTCTCCTTTTCAGACCTAACATTGAATTCAATCATATTATGGCTTTTATTTCAACCATTCACTTTTTAATTGACATTTAGTTGAGAAAATTAACCTTCTCCCTGGGTTGTGAAGTACAGCCAAAGGGGCACTGTTGTCATGCACAAGTGTTTGATGTACTTTAAGATGTTTATAAACACATGACATAATGACATAACTCATCATGTATCATTGTGTCAATTCTGTTTAATATCATTGTGGTACAAATGGGTGTTGATTTCCCTGCTTTCTCTTGAAATTTCTTCCAAACATATTTTCATGAAGATGGTGTTCCTTTAATAGTCTCGTGCTATGTGAATTGCAAGCTGTTGAGTGACCTTGGGATGTTTTACTATGTTAAAGATGCTATATAAATGCAAGTTGTTGTTGTAATGGGCTATCTATCTTCTGAGCCACAATTTTCATCACCATGGCATAACTGAGGTGAGATGGCCTGACCTATAGCAGATGCCTTGGATGGTTTAATTCTCAACCTCTTTGACAGCACCTGTGAAAGAAGCCCGTGCAGCTTTAAAAGTATTCTATAATTATGTAATCAAATACTGCACTGATGGTATATGTTAGAGGTCTCATACAGAGTCAGAATGAGATATCCAACTGGAGCAGCCAAGAGGAAGTGTAAAATACTGAGAGGCTGTTAACACCCATCATTGCATTGAACCTGTCAGTATATTAATTGAGCAGTTTAGGTGTAGACTGCCACTTCACTTTTGAAAGTAAGTTTTGTATATTATCAATAAACAAGTCAGTATTGGTAAAGGAATTAAGTTTTAAACAAGTTGTGCATTAGTAAGGCAAGGCATCCTTTTTCAAAAGCATCTGATCAAGTTTTTTTCAGATAAGTGAATTATGAGGTCTTGTGAGTTAAACAAAGCCAGTAATGCACGGAAATTACTGCATACTGCAAAAATACTGCATACATTTTATCAAAGAAGCAAAAGAAAGACATTTGCCTTGATATCAAGCTTTGTGAAGGTTGACATGTATATATTAAAATTCTTAGCCCACCATTTGAACAGAGGTTTTAATCTTTCTAAAATAAACAGATTGTTGCTTAGAAATCACTCTTGGGAATCCATCATTCTCCATTTAAATTATTTAGATTTTTTATCCTGTGGAAGGAGACTGATAGCAGAAATTTGCATGGTTGATCAATGTATCAGCATTGTGTTGATTCTTTTTTGGAGAAAATAAAATACTCATTACAAAATTCAGTTTTATGTGGTACATGAGGGTTGGTGTGCTCATTAGTTACTGGTCATTCTTACAGTTACACAGAGACAATTACATGCATAAGTTAATGTTTTCAGACATGTAATACCGTTTGCATTTTTACTGGTATGAAATATAAATGCAGATATATATATTAACACAGGGTGCTGTGAAAATAACCATGATGCCCATTGAACAAAATAATATACAAAGCATGCTTTAATTATTTGTTCAGGGTGTTACTATTTTGTACTGCAAAAGCTTTTACAGTTTCCTGTAAATTATGTAATTGTTCATTACTTCAAGAGCTTCTCACATCTATTCTGTTCTGCCCAAGCTCTTAATTTTATTAAGAGGCAGTGATTAACAATATACTGACATTTGAATAGATCATTTGTCCAACCAAAGTTACATAAAATATTCTATCGAATACAGATGCAAAGGAATTTTCCACATATTATTTGTGTGTCACAAGAATATTCTGTCTTATTGTACATATTAATCATTTAAAATCCATAAAGATACTAAGAGTTCAAACACTAAAAATGAAGAAATTTCAACCTTCTGCAGTGAGAAGTAAATATGAAATAAATTTGGCCTGGATTTTACTCTTGGATTGTCATATTTTGGGATTTCAGACAATGCCAGCACAGCCTTGGTGTAATATATGTTAAAATCCTGGAACTCCCTTCCTAACAGCACTGTGGGAGAACCGTCACCACACGGACTGCAGCGGTTCAAGAAGGCGGCTCACCACCACCTTCTCAAGGGCAATTAGGGAAGGGCAATAAATGCCGGCCTTGCCAGCGACGCCCACATCCCATGAACGAATAAATTTTTTAAAAATTCTCCTATTCAGCTAAACTTAATTCTCAAGGGGTTAAAGTCACAGGCTGGTTTCAGTCAGGGCATCTGAACCAGCATCCTGGAAACAATGACAGATAATTTTACATGCCAACCACCTTTCACTGATTCCTGCTGCAACAATCCTGTTCTTTTGAACTCAGCAGGGGTCATTGCCAAGTTAGGCTGGTGGATTGGGAGGAGGAATCAATCTTTTTTTAAAAAGGAGGAAACAGAGTGCTATGAAAGTGGGAGGTAATCATGCAGCAAAACGGTTGAAAAAAGACAGGAATGTGGGAGAAAAGGTTCTGACCAGGATTGTATGGCAGAATGCAGAGGAGTTGTCCTGTTTAGTGGGGTAGTATAGTATATTTATTGTTTTTATTTCATTATGCAACCTGATGTTAACTTGGTCCACCTTTGGAGAGATTGAAGAAATATAGGGCCAGATTTTGCTGTGAGCAGTGAACCCATTCGTTAGACTTGCACTTGTCCAGAGACTTTGGGCTCAATTTTCAAACTGAGTTGGGAAGGGGGTGGGGAGTTCAATTTGAGGTTGGGAAACCCAACTCTAGTCAAGACTAGCCAGGGAGAGGACGTCTGCAGGTAAATCTTTGTTTGCATGGATGGTGGCGGACGGGACGGATGGGCAAGGGGCACAGGTGGGCACTAGCAAACACTCCTAGGGGGAGTGTTTGCTAGTGCTGTTGGGGAGGGTTTAAACTAATGTGGCAGGGGGATGGGAACCGATGCAGGAAGTCAGTGGGAAATAAAGTGGTGACAGAAACAAAAGGCAGTAAGGGAGAGTGTACAGAACATGACCGGACAGATGGTCTGAGAAAGCAGGGCAAAGACCAAGGGAAGACTAGATTAAACTGCATTTATTTCAATGCAAGAAGTCTGATGGGCAAGGCAGATGAACTCAGGGCATGGATGGGTACATGGGACTGGGATGTTATAGCTATTACTGAAACATGGCTAAGGGAGGGGCAGGACTGGCAGCTCAATGTTCCAGGGTACAGATGCTATAGGAAAGATAGAGCAGGAGGTAAGAGAGGAGGGGGAGTTGCGTTCTTGATTAGGGAGAACATCACGGCAGTAGTGAGAGGGGATATATCCGAGGGTTCGCCCACTGAGTCCATATGGGTAGAACTGAAAAATAAGAAGGGAGAGATCACTTTGATAGGATTGTACTACAGACCCCCAAATAGTCAACGGGAAATTGAGGAGCAAATATGTAAGGAGATTACAGACAGCTGCAAGAAAAATAGGGTGGTAATAGTAGGGGACTTTAACTTTCCCAACATTGACTGGGACAGCCATAGCATTAGGGGCTTGGATGGAGAGAAATTTGTTGAGTGTATTCAGGAGGAATTTCTCATTCAGTATGTGGATGGCCCGACTAGAGAGGGGGCAAAACTTGACCTCCTCTTGGGAAATAAGGAAGGGCAGGTGACAGAAGTGTTAGTGAGGGATCACTTTGGGACCAGTGATCATAATTCCATTAGTTTTAAGATAGCTATGGAGAAGGATAGGTCTGGCCCAAAAGTTAAAATTCTAAATTGGGGAAAGGCCAATTTTGATGGTATTAGACAGGAACTTTCAGAAGTTGATTGGGAGAGTCTGTTGGCAGGCAAAGGGACGTCTGGTAAGTGGGAGGCTTTCAAAAGTGTGTTAACCAGGGTTCAGTGTAAGCACATTCCTTATAAAGTGAAGGGCAAGGCTGGTAGAAGTAGGGAACCTTGGATGACTCGGGAGATTGAGGCACTAGTCAAAAATAAGAAGGAGGCATATGACATGCATAGGCAGCTGGGATCAAGTGGATCCCTTGAAGAGTATAGAGATTGCCGGAGTAGAGTTAAGAGAGAAATCAGGAGGGCAAAAAGGGGATATGAGATTGCTTTGGCAGATCAGGCAAAGGTGAATCCAAAGAGCTTCTACAAATACATAAAGGGCAAAAGGGTAACTAGGGAGAGAGTAGGGCCTCTTAAGGATCAACAAGGTCATCTATGTGCGGAACCACAAGAGATGGGTGAGATCCTGAATGAATATTTCACATCGGTATTTACGGTTGAGAAAGGCATGGATGTTAGGGAACTTGGGGAAATAAATAGTGATGTCTTGAGGAGTGTACATATTACAGAGAGGGAGGTGCTGGAAGTCTTAACGCGCATCAAGGTAGATAAATCTCCGGGACCTGATGAAATGTATCCCAGGACGTTATGGGAGGTTAGGGAGGAAATTGCGGGTCCCCTAGCAGAGATATTTGAATCATCCACCGCTACAGGTGAGGTGCCTGAAGATTGGAGGGTAGCAAATGTTGTGCCTTTGTTTAAGAAGGGCGGCAGGGAAAAGCCTGGGAACTACAGACCAGTGAGCCTGACATCTGTAGTGGGTAAGTTGTTAGAGGGTAATCTGAGGGACAAAATCTACAGGCATTTGGAGAGGCAGGGACTAATTAGGAACAGTCAGCATGGTTTTGTGAGAGGAAAATCATGTCTCACGAATTTGATTGAGTTTTTTGAAGGGGTAACCAAGAAGATAGATGAGGGCTGTGCAGTAGACGTGGTCTACATGGACTTCAGCAAAGCATTTGACAAGGTACCGCATGGTAGGTTGTTACATAAGGTTAAATCTCATGGGATCCAAGGTGAGGTAGCCAATTGGATACAAAATTGGCTTGACGACAGAAGACAGAGGGTGGTTGTCGAGGGTTGTTTTTCAAACTGGATGCCTGTGTCCAGCGGTGTGCCTCAGGGATCGGTGCTGGGTCCGCTGTTATTTGTTATTTATATTAATGATTTGGATGAGAATTTAGGAGGCATGGTTAGTAAGTTTGCAGATGACACCAAGATTGGTGGCATTGTGGACAGTGAAGAAGGTTATCTAGGATTGCAACGGGATCTTGATAAATTGGGCCAGTGGGCCGATGAATGGCAGATGGAGTTTAATTTAGATAAATGTGAGGTGATGCATTTTGGTAGATCGAATCGGGCCAGGACCTACTCCGTTAATGGTAGGGCGTTGGGGAGAGTTATAGAACAAAGAGATCTAGGAGTACAGATTCATAGCTCCTTGAAAGTGGAGTCACAGGTGGATAGGGTGGTGAAGAAGGCATTCAGCATGCTTGGTTTCATTGGTCAGAACATTGAATGCAGGAGTTGGGATGTCTTGTTGAAGTTGTACAGGGCATTGGTGAGGCCACACTTGGAGTGCTGTGTACAGTTCTGGTCACCCTATTATAGAAAGGATATTATTAAACTAGAAAGAGTGCAGAAAAGATTTACTAGGATGCTACCGGGACTTGATGGTTTGACTTACAGGGAGAGGTTAGACAGACTGGGACTTTATTCCCTGGAGAGTAGGAGGTTAAGGGGTGATCTTATAGAAGTCTATAAAATAATGAGGGGCATAGATAAGGTCGATAGTCAAAATCTTTTCCCAAAGGTAGGTGAGTCTATAACGAGGGGGCACAGATTTAAGGTGAGAGGGGAGAGATACAAAAGGATCCAGAGGGGCAATTTTTTCACTCAAAGGGTGGTGAGTGTCTGGAACGAGCTGCCAGAGGCAGTAGTAGAGGCGGGTACAATTTTGTCTTTTAAAAAGCATTTGGACAGTTACATGGGGAAGATGGGTATCGAGGGATATGGGCCAAGTGCAGGCAATTGGGACTAGCTTAGTGGTATAAACTGGGCGACATGGACATGTTGGGCCGAAGGGCCTGTTTCCATGTTGTAACTTCTATGATTCTATGATTCTAAGTCCTGGGGGATGGGATCAGGGGTCAGTCACAGGAGGGGGCGATCACTGAGGGGGAGGGTTGGAGGATCAGGGTCGGGGTCGGAGGGGAGGGTTGGGGGATTGGGGGTTGGAGGGGGAGAATCGGGGTCCGCGATTGGGGGGGGGGGTCGGTGCAGGTAGGCTTGTTGGGCCTGGGTGAAGCACTCCTGCTCCTCCGGGCCCACAAGCTTTGCCTTTCTAGGCACTTACCTGCAGTCTCGGGCCTTCTCGCCTCCTTTCACGAGGTGTAAAACAGAAGGTCCTGGAATCCCGGCCCCCTGGGGTTGAAATGAGGAATTAGTTAAAAATGGAGGCTTGGAGCCTCCTTGACAGGTTTTTTCCGCCTCCTGGGAACGGGTTGGCTGCCCGCCCCTCGTCCCGCCCCTGTGAAAACCGGAAATGGGCGGGTTGGGTTTGGAATGGTGGAAATTTTCAATGTCCCCCCACACGCAAACCACCCGTTTTTTACTTTTAAAATTGAGCCCTTTCTGTGGGGTTTTGCACGGCAAGTTGCTGTTAGCCAACATCCAAAGAGTGTAGCACCCTCTACAGGGCACCTGGGACCTGTGTGAACAGGGCAAGCAGCTGTGTATCTCCTTAACCAATAATAATTAGAATAGTGAATTCAATGTCAAATCTGGTACAGAAAGTGGAATGAAGAGAGGGAAAGAAAGATTGAATTAACAGAGAGGGATAAAAGAGACAGAAAGAAAAAGTAAAGAAAAAAATGTATTAATTTTTTTTTTTAAATCTCCAACAGTAAATAAAAGCTGAAGGAATGAGACTCCACATATGTAAAAGTTAATTTTCAGTGCCAGAGAGGTTGTTTGGCAGTAATTAAGACTTACCATCCTGTTAAAAGGATACTTAGGACAAGCCCTAACTTTTTGTGGCATCAGTACAGGAACTTCACGCCGTTCAATATATTTGAATGTGGAGCCAGGTGGCGAGATGCCATTTTTGAGCAACTTATGGAAGGGCAGCGCATTGCGGACAGCAACTTCTGGATTTGCGTGTTTAACTGTGCATGTGCGCTCGTCGAAAGTTGCTGTCCGATTTGAGCATAAATAAGAGTGAGCACTGTTAGCTTCACTGTTATTTTCACAGCAAAATCCACCCCATTTATGCAAAGACATGGTTATCCAGTTCAGGTCAAAAGGGAATACAACTATTAGCTTCCACAGATCTCGCTATTGTACAATATAGGGAGACCCGGGAGTGTTAACTGTTAACAGTCATAGATAGAGGGCAATGTAAACAAATGCCCATAAATGTAAGATGTTTGGATCACTTACGAGAGTGGCTGACGGCACAGAAGCTGAGAAGGCATCTTTGGCAGACCTAAATTCATAACGCATGGTTGGTACTGGCAGAATATCTAGCATACCTTTGATGATTTGCCTTTACGGTCACCAACTGGTTGGATTAAAAGTTACAAATGACAATACGATAATGTTCTGCCAGTGTTTAGGCCAAAAACATAGGCACTGATGGGAATAAAAGAGAGAGGACATGAAGTGATTGAGAAGGTGTCAAATTGCAAGAAATAAAATTTCCCTTTTGCAAACCTCTGTACCCCCAAAATGTCATTTTAATACTGAAATCTATAAAATGTGATAGGTAAGCCATTTAAAAATAAACTTGCAGTGGAGTTAACACCAACCTTTTGGTGGATTGCCTTAACTCTTCTAACATTTAAAAACTGGATGAATAAAATTGTGGGTGAATGTCATGTTCTGAAACCTTAAGCCGTCAGGGAAATAGTTCAAGGTGTCAAAAGTTATCCTGTTGTATTAAATAGAAAGTACAGTCTTGGCCAAAATGCTTACTTGAAAGAGAATCATTCTAGGTTATAGGTTATTTTATACCTATGAGTAGTATGACTGAAAGCTTAGGTTTTTAATGGTTTTTATTCAATATTATAAAGCTTCTTGATAGAAATCACTCTGCAATCCACTTTAGTATCTATTACTAATGAAAGCAATCCTTAATCCTGCAATTTCAGACTTGGTGACCAAGAAAATACACATTTAACTGCCACTATTTTGTGGAGCTTCAAATATTTACTGAGTAAGAAAACAATTATTTTTAAACCAATTTGATAGGGATCTATCTGTCTAATCGTTTCTTTCTTATCAAATAACTCTATCAGCTCAATACCTAGTGTGAGCAAGCAATACTATTGAAGGCTGTGTGGGTGGATTCTTAATTTAAATGCAATGAATGGTCTGTTCATTGCTCAACTGGAGATATCTAGAAATGGACCTGTTAGCAAAATTTGCCAACAAATGATTCTATCAGTCCTGCGCAAGAATTTAGAACTATGGATCGATTGTCTTAAATGCTCTATTTCACTCATGGAAACACACATTCCTTTCTACCTTCCCTCTGTTTCCACTCATACAGAGAATTTTATAAAAGGCTCAATCAGAGACTTTAAAGTTCACAAAAATTGAATTGACAGCCCTCCTATACTCTCAAGACAGATTTTCTATCATAGCTGAATAACATCCCTTTTCAGCAAGCTTGTGTCTGATGATGTTTGATAAGGGAAAATTGCAGGATTAAGAATTGTTTTCATCGGTGATAGATACTAAAGTAGAGTGCAGAATGATTTCCATTAAGTAGCTATATATTTTCAAATAGAAACCAATGGAATTTTGGAGTTTTGATTAAAAACTTGAATCACTTTCCTTATGCCCCAGGGGTTTAAATCATTTTAATTTCCTTCAAATTAAATCCCTTTATTTTCTGACCAGTCCCCCTTGATTTTATGATATCACAAACATGATGGTTATGGATGAAGAAGGTTATTCATATTATTGTGGCCTCCAGGCTCTCGATTTCCATAGGCCCAAAGCTAGCTTGCTGCCCATCTGAAATGGGCGTATAGAGGCAGCGCGCTGGTTTTGGACCTATGGAAACCCAGAGCCCGGAGGCTACAAGGCCAGCAGTCAGGTAAGTCACTATGGGAGGGAGGGGTGGTGGTGGGTGGTGTGTGGTGATGAGGGTGGGATTGGGAGAGTTTTGCGGATTGGAAGGGGGTGGAGCAGGCGTGACAGTAGCCGAACTTTCTTTGTGGGACCAGGCAGAGCACCCCTGTTTGCACTTACCTTACAGGACATCCACTAGGTATCTGCCAAGTTTTACTGAGCAAGGCATCAACAGCGGGCTCCCCAGTCAATAGGCAGTTAAAACAGAATCGGGGTTCTATCTGTGCGACAGGATACCGATTTTCATCTATTTATGAGGCTCCCACCCGAGTCAGGCAGGTGCCTCAGCTGGCCAAGAAAACAGTGCCGTTAAAAATAGCTGCGGGCGGGAAACAAGCAGTAAGTGTTGGACTTTAACTCCCATTTCCCCCCAGGTTTGTACCGAGCAAAGGGAATTAAAATTCCGCCTTGGGGATCCGTCTTGTGGGTTTTCTCTGTACTGTCCAACATGTGCATTGGCAACTAGAACTGGATTCAGTATTCAAGGTGTGGCCTAACCAAAGCACTGTACAGTTTGATCACAATTGCCTCTGAATTATTCAACAGTTCTGACTATTACTTCAAGGCTCTATTGGCTTTGTTGATTGCTGCTTTGAATGGAAATGTTGAATGTCAATTCAACCAAGGCGCCTAAGTCTCTTTCAACTTAATTCTTAGTGTCACATTTTGGGACTTTTGACGATTTTAGTTGCAAAAGAAATTTGGTGTAATTTATATTAAGATGCTACTATTAAGTTAAAATTTATGTCACAAGGGATTAAATCCAATGGAATTAATTTCAACATCCTTGCAAACAGCCACAACCATTCGGTATTGGAATGCCCCATCAAATACGAAGAATAAAATTAAAGATTATCTATTTGCTTCAGTTGTCCCCGAAATTCATTGATTTTTTTTCTTTGTTTTCAAGATGTGAGCGAAGCTGGCAAGATGAGACTTTCTCTTCATAAAGACTGTGCTGTTGTGGACAGACATGTCTGCGATAGTTGGTTGGTGAGGACAAGGCCAAGTAGGTTATTTCCTCGTGTTAGTTCCCTCACCACTTGACGCAGGCCCAGTCTGGCATCCATGTCCTTCAGGGCTGATTCAGGTCGGCCAGTGGTGATGCTGCCGAGTCACTTGCGGAGGTGGACATTGAAGTCCTCCACCCAGAGTATATTCTGTGCCCTTCCTTCTTTTACAGCTTCCTCCAAATGATGTTCAACATGGAGGAGTATTGATTCACCAGCTGAGGGGCGGAGGCGAGGGGGGTCCAGACTCATTGTTGAGGAATCTAAGGATGATTATCACTTGACTGAATATTATGGTGCCACCAACTCTGGTTGCTTTATCCTGCCAGTGGGACAGGACATACCCAGGAATGGTGATGGAAGAGTCAGGGATGTTAGCTGATTGATATCATTCTGTGAGTACAACCATGTCAGGCAGTTGTTTGACTTGTCTGTGGGACAGCTCTCCCATTTTGGGCATAAACCCACTGAAGTTAGTGAGGAGGACTTTTCAGGGTCAACTGAGCTGAGGTTGCTTTAGTCTCATGCCTGGGTCATTGCTGATAGGTTTGTCCGATTTTCTTCATATTATTGAACTTTGTAGTGATTGTTTAATAAAAGTGGCATGAAAATGTAGTACTTTCTTGCATTTCATAAGCTTGGGTTTACATTTAGTCTAAGCTTTTTGGATCACCACAAATGTGAAATAAAATGTCTTGCAGAGAGCACTGTCACTAGCGTAGTGCCTTACAGGCTTTGACTGTTGTTTAGCCTTACCTAGTACTCTATGATGAGAGTTTACAATTGATCAATTACATCTATGCCCCTGGATATAGAAATGGCTGGTATAGAGAATGGAGAAAACACACTGGTACAATTTGGGATGTTATTTCAAGTGAAGGTTAAGACAGATTTTTGGGAGGATAGATTACAAGGGCCTTACTCTGTACCAGTTGTGAACTGTGCCTGTCCTGGGAATGTGTGATACTCACACAGAATGCCAAATGTTAGGAAATGTTCATCCTTTGAAAGTGGATAGCTGTACCCTGCTTAATTATGCAAGTTCTTTTTTTTACAGCAGTAATATATTTTTTAAAAGTTCAGTATCAGGGTAATGATTTCTTTCATGCAGCAGTCACCCTATAGGAAGCCCTATTATCAAACAAAGTTCTTCTTAGTTGAATGCATATTATACTGTTACCAATTTTCAGGAGCAAACATTTGGCAAAAGTCAAGGTTCATTTCACTTAATTTATCGAAAATTACTGGGCCTTGTTCAATTATTAAGTGTAATTTTGGAGGCCAAAATTGGAGGCCAAAGAAATTGAAAATCCTTTGTAGATATTTGTAGGAAAAAATTATGATGAATTTATGGCCTTGGATTAATGATGTCCTAATGCCATTTCAAAGAACTGTGTGATTTTCGCATCACTTCAGTCAATCTGACCAATCATGGTCAGCAGTGCATCCCATAAATTTAGAATATCCAATTAAGCTATATAAAATGTTTTACAAACGTATAGTTGCCAAATTAGCTTTTACCTCTGGAAATTCATTGCTTTTGCACATCGGAAATGTTACCAGAGCTATGAATTATTGCCAATAAAACACTTTCAAGGATTTGAATGTAAAATGTTATCTGACCTTCTTAAGTGGCTTTACTGTTTATGGTAACTATATTATACCAAGCTGATGTCGCACAAGGAACACTCTGGCATAACCAGTTTAAAGTCTAGCGTTGATGCATGCTCGATAAGAGTTGAGAATGTCATGTAATTCAGCGTCAATATTAAAATAAACAGACTTCAGTTTTTCTCTTACATGTTTGTTTTGGCAGTTGGGCACACTTCACACTCTATTCTTGCCACCAGTAGTAGCTCCAATAAAGGCCACGACCTCGTTTCAGTTTTTAAATATTTTAATCCATTGGTTCTGGTTCCTGCGGTAACCCAAAATGCAATAGTGGTAAGTAGGCTGATTGACCACCAGCAACCCATTAGTGCTTTAAGAGCAATATCCAACCCTTTGGGTTATTGGCAGGTACCCAAAAGATGTTCCAGGAAAATTAAGTATACAAACAAATGCAGTTTAATACACATAATAAACTTGTATCATTAATATTCAGATAGGTCTTTGAGTCAATAATCAAGATGAATTAATTGCAATTTATTTTTTGTGCTGCTATTCATAGGCTTCAGTTTTTTTCCCAAAAGATAATCGGGTAGATTATGGGATAGAGTTTGGTGCACCTTTTGCAAGATAGATGGAGGTGACTTAGACATGTTCACTTATATATGTTAAAATCAATTTTTTTTTTAACAAATGGCTTCTAGCATACATATCAATCTAATTTATTTGTACATTTGGTAGAAAATAATTTGTTGTAATAGTACATTTAATGCCACAGTAGTGAACGATTTAAATTCAGTTGCCAAAGTTGAGACAACTCTTCTATAAGTCCTTCAACCTCTCCAACTTAGTTAAGTTTCAGCTCTAGAATCATTGGTCCTGAAATTATGTACAGTTCACCCGTTCCACTGCCACAACTTTGGTGGAAACCCGAGAGAAACGGTGTAAACATCCAGTTTGAGCCATTTGTGCTGTTTTGCCGGAGGTTCTGCATGTCTCCTATCGGAGAACCCCTGCAGAATTTCTAGATAACTAAATTTTGTAACGGACGCTTCAAATTTCTAACTATGTGATTCAATATGAGTTTGTTTCTAATACAAAAATATTAAGACATCAGTTGGTGTCATCATTAGGCATGTTTGTTTTATTCGTTCATGGGATGTGGGCATCGCTGACAAGGTCAGCATTTATTGCCCTTGAGAAGGAGGTGGTGAGCCACCGCCTTGAACCGCTGCAGTCCGTGTGGTGAAGGTTCTCCCACGGTGCTGTTAGGAAGGGAGTTCCAGGATTTTGACCCAGCGATGATGAAGGAATGGTGATATATTTCCAAGTCGGGATGGTGTGTGACTTGGAGGGGAACGTGCAGGTGGTGATGTTCCCATGTGCCTATTGCCCTTGTCCTAGGTGGTAGAGGTCGCGGGTTTGGGAGGTGCTGTCAAAGAAGCCTTGGCAAGTTGCTGCAGTGCATCATGTGGATGGTACACACTGCAGCCACGGTGTGCCAGTGGTGAAGGGAGTGAATAGGGTGCCAATCAAGCGGGCTGCTTTGTCCTGGATTGTGTCGAGCTTCTTGAGTGTTGTTGGAGCTGCACTCATCCAGGCAAGTGGAGAGTATTCCATCACACTCCTGACTTGTGCCTTGTAGATGGTGGAAAGGCTTTGGGGAGTCAGGAGGTGAGTCTGCAGAATACCCAGCCTCTGACCTGCTCTTGTAGCCACAGTATTTATATGGCTGGTCCAGTTAAGTTTCTGGTCAATGGTGACCCCCAGGATGGTGATGGTGGAGGATTCGGAGATGGTAATGCCGTTGAATGTCAAGGGGAGGTGGTTAGACTCTCTTTTGTTGGAGATGGTCATTGCCTGGCAATGTTACTTGCAACTTTTCAACCCAAGCCTGGATGTTGTCCAGGTCTTGCTGCATGCGGGAATGGACTGCTTCATTATCTGAGGGGTTGCGAATGGAACTGAAAACTGTGCATTCGTTAGCGAACATCCACATTTCTGACCTTATGATGGAGGGAAGGTCAATGATGAAGCAGCTGAAGATGGTTGGGCCAAGTACACTGCCCTGAGGAACTCCTGCATCAATGTCCTGAGGCTGAGATGATTGGCCTCCAACAACCAATACCATCTTCCTTTGTGCAAGGTATGACTCCAGCCACTGGAGAGTTTTCCCCCTGATTCCCATTGACTTCAATTTTACTAGGGCTCCTCGGTGCCACACTCGGTCAATGCTGCCTTGATGTCGAGGGCAGTCACTCTCACCTCACCTCTGGAATTCAGCTCTTTTGTCCATGTTTGGACCAAGGCTGTAATGAGGTCAGGAGCCGAGTGGTCCTGGCGGAATCCAAACTGAGCATCGGTGAGCAGGTTATTGGTGAATAAGTGCCGCTTGATTGCACTGTTGACATTTCTTCCATCACCTTGCTGATGATTGAGAGTAGACTGATGGGGCGGTAATTGGCCGGATTGGATTTGTTCTGCTTTTTGTGGACAGGACATACCTGGGCAATTTTCCACATTGTCGGGTAGATGCCAGTGTTGTAGCTGTACTGGAACAGTTTGGCTAGAGGCGCGGCTAGTTCAGCACTTCAGCCGGAATGTTATCGGGGCCCTTAGCCTTTACTGTATCCAGTGCATTCAGCCGTTTCTTGATAGCACGTGGAGTGAATCGAATTGGCTGAAGACTGGCTTCTATGATGGTGGGGATATCAGGAGAAGGCCGAGATGGATCATCCACTCGGCACTTCTGGCTGAAGATGGTTACAATAATGCTGTAGGGAAAGAAAAATCAAACTTAAATCAATACACTTTGGTGTTATGTCAGGATGATTCATATGTGACACTTCAAATTCGTTACAGCAAATTGCAGCCACCACTACCAGTGACAGACCTGTAACAACCAATACCTCAGTTTAATGTCATATAGGTCAAAATGTTCTTTCCACACACAAGATTGGAATGACAAAATGTATCCTCATTATGCTGCTAGGCCTTGTTTGTAGTTCAAATAAACATGTAGTAAAGGGAAAACTTGACACACCCACCATTTACATTTTACAGAAATCCTGGTGATTACATTGCATCTTAACAGCGGAACGTATCTATTAAAGGGGACACAATCTCTGATTCATTTTTGCATTTAGAAGCTCAGAAAAGGTTGCTGAATGCGGAACTAAAACACTTCAGGAATTTCTCCCCCACTATTATTGCTAACTTGGTTTGACGAATCTATATGTAGATTAAATTCACCCATGATTATAGTTGTACCCTTTGTGTGGTAGATATGAACTAAACTCGCCTCAGAAAGTTAAGTCTTGTCCATTCCAGTCTCAGTATCCTTTTAATTACGTGATACGTGTTAATACTGCCAATCAATCTCTCTGGCACTGAAAATTAACTATTACAAGTGTGGAATCTCATTCCTTCAGCTTTTAATTGTTGTTGGAGATTTACAAAAATGTTAAATTTTTAAATTTATTTTTTTTACTTTTCCTTTCTGTCTCTATTTATCTCTATCTCTTAGTTCAATCTTTCTTTCCCTCTCTTTATTTCTCTTGTGGTACCTGATTTGCCATTGAATTCACCCACTCTAATTTGCTCTTCCTTCTCAGTCCTTGTGCTGTTCACGAACTTTCAACCTGTTTGGTTAAGGAGATACACAGTTACTTGCCCTGTTCACTCAGGTCCCAGATGTCCTGTTTCTCACGCTGCAACGTTATCAGCTTGCACTTGCAACAACTTGCCACACCAAAAATGTTAATACCTAAATGGGCAAGAGCAAGTCTAACTAACAGCAGATGTCATTAGATGCCCTGCTATAGCAAAATTTGGCCCAATGTTTTTAACATTTGAACAGTGACTATACTCTATTTATTAAAAATAATTTAAATATGAGTTATTAATGTAAGAAGGAAAGAATTTGCATTTATATAGCGCCTTTCATAACCTCAGGACGTCGCAAAGTGCTTTACTACCAATTAAGTACTTTTGAAGTATAGTCACTATTGTAATGTAGGAAACATGGCAGCCAATTTGCGCACAGCAAAGTCCTGCAAACAACAATGAAATAATGACCAGGTGATCTGTTTAGTGATGTTAAGGGATAAATATTGGTCAGGACACTGGGGAGACCTCCACTGCTCTTCTTCAAAATAGTGCCATAGGATCTTTTACGTTCACCTGAAAGGGTAGACAGGGCGTCGATTTAGCGTCTTATCTGAAAAATGTCACGTCCGACAGTGCAGCTCTCCCTCATTACTGCACAGAAGTGTCAGCCTAGATTTTGTGCTCAAGTCTGTCGCGTGTGACTTGAACTGATAACCTTCTGATTCAGAGGCGAGAGTGCTATCACTGAGCCATGGCTGACACCTAAATAATAATGAATGACACAATAATGGATGTTGCCTTAGTATATATTTACTACATATTAATTAGTAAATGTGCTTGAACATTTGTAGTAATGGGTCTAACTTTGCTGAAAATGTCTGGCACATCTTCAATATACACCATTATTATGGCGCATAAATTCCAAGAAATTGCGACGAGGGTGACGTGTGCCATTATGTGCTCCACAGCGTAATTTGCTGGGAATTTTCAGCTGCTCCATAGAGAGCCTCGCTGAAAAAGTTGAACAGCTAATTATCATAGCACTGCCCAATCAATAGCGAGATTAGGTTTGCTGATTTAACGCCATTGTGATCACCACAGCCACTTAGACCATTACAGAATTGCGCTGGAGGGCTCAGTGTGCTTGGTGCAATCACGGGAGTAGGAAAAGTGATCAATATTTTAGTTTTGATGATGTATATAAATCTGTGTTTGAATTAACTGGCTCAAATGATGTTAATAGCTTGTGATCCATTGAATTGTATTAAAGAAATATTTTTTTACAAATCAATTATCTTCCAGAGCAGCAGATTTAGCACTTGAAATGCCATAGCATACAAGGCTACGGACCAAATGCTGGAATATGGGATTAGAGTAGACAGGGCTTGATGGCCGGCGCGGACACGATGGGCCGAAGGGCCTCTATCCGTGCTGTATAACTCTATGACTCTATGACTCTCTATATCACCAAAAATTGCCCTGTGCTGGCCGCAGTTTACAATATCTGATGGCTCATGTTCGAAACAGCTCATTTGGGGTTTCTGTTTGTCTAAGCTATCACGGGTAGGGGTAACATTGCTTTTACACCTCTAATTACTATCAGTAGTCCAGTGAAATGCTCAACGCCTTCTATTTAAATTCATAACCATTTCATCGTGTTACATTTCATTTATACCACTCTCACCCAATTTTACAGTGTTAACGGCCTTAACAACACATTTCACTTCGAATAGCTATCCGTAGCAGTAAAGAAGCAGTTGATTAGGTGAATCTGATTTGAACTGGTGACAAAGAGCAGCGAGTCTGTGCTTCTCCGTGTGCGACTGCAGCAGTTCAGCTCTACTTGGTTTCTGCCACTGATCAACACAGCCCAATTTCAAGCTGAGGTCCCACCCACACAGCATTCTGAATGGATAAAACATTTAATGTATGTATTGGTTGGAACTTTGCCAGAGACGATGCACAAATTTTCATTGGCCAGTTTTGTTTATCAATCGTGTGCACAATCGCGTCCCCCCACCTCGGGAAGTTTGCCATTATTATCACGTTGTTTACTCTTTATATAATATCCAATGACTTGTCAGTTGCATTGATTCATAATACTTCATTTCACTTCAGTGCAGTGCTGAGGGAGTGCTGCACCGTTGGAGGTGCCATCTTTCTGATGAGACATTAAACCGAGGCCCCATCTGCCCTCTTGGGTGGACATAAAAGATCCCAAGGCACTATTTGAAGAAGAACAGGGGAGTTCTCCCGGTGTCTTGGTGAACATTTATCCCTAAACCAACACCTAAAAAACAGATGACCTGGTCATTTATTTCATTGCTGTTTGTGGGAGCTTGCTGTGTGCAAATTGGCTGCCGCGTTTCCTACATTCCAACAATGACTACATTTCAAAAGTACTTCGTCGGCAGTAAAGCGCATTGGGACGTCCTGAGGTCGTGAAAGGCGCTATGTAAATGCAAGTCTGTCTTTTCTCTTCTATCTTTTTGTTTTAAATGAAGTAACAGAGACCTTCATATACTGATGAAACATCTAAACAATGCAAGATTATTTTGCAGTGAATTCCGGGCCATTGAATTTAAATAGTAATGCAATACATATTTTATCAGGTAATTTGTTGTTTTATTAAAACCTAAGTAGAGTACAGTTAATATGTGTTCATTCAACTGTTGTACAAAGTGTTTCCTTTTACTACAGTACTTTTCGAGGTGAACTGTTTCGGGAGAGAATACCTAATACCTCTTCCCTTTCCTGTTGATGCAGAGATATCCATTGGCTGCCCAGCTTCTGAGTGGCTGCAGTCTTTCTAGTTATTTTTCCAGAAAATTGTGGCTTGAATTCGCCACTGGAGGATTGGGGAGCATAACGGTCCAACTTATGGCGTTCGTTGCCAGTGTCACCGTTTCAGAATTCCTCAGAAACTGAAATTTTTCTATAACCACATAAAGAGCATAGAAGATTACAAAATATAGGGTGAGACCCAGTTATAGACCTGTGATTTTCAGCAATATTTTCAACAAAAAATATTTTCTGGTATTCCTGTGGAGACAATATACTGCTACTGATCCTAGTTGAAGTCAGACATTTATTAACCATTTAAATACTAGTACTGAATTGGAAATTGCATTGAATACTACTGACAGACATTCAGATGGAGGCATGGACTTTCAATTTAGTTGGAACACATTATTCACTAAATTTCATAGGTTCACAAAGTGACATTTTGGATGTAGTTGATTCGACGAACTGAAAGCTCCAGTTTACGATCTACAAATACTGTAAGTTCCACAATGTGTCATTATCAATTACCTTTCTTACATTTCTTTACTTAATGAACATATGGTATCAAGGTGAGACACATTGATTTCCATCCCTTATTCAATTTTCAATACACCAAGAGATATGTACACTCAATAAACGTATAAGGATGGAGCTCTTATAAGCTCACAGAGGAATCAATAGTCTAGCGCTGATGGAGACTGCTCTTTCTGTGCACATAATCTTCCACTGGTTATTTGCAAGGATCTGTGCTACCTTTTTCGATGTGTACTGATTCAGACCTTGCCAGCATTTGCCTTTTGGCACGCTATTGTTTTTTTGTTTCATATGTTCTGTTTGCATCGTGGTATCTCTTGTAAAAAAAAATATTGTAAAAAGCCCAGGTTCCACATTGGAAAAGTTGAGATTCTTGTCCCTGAATTCAGCAGCAGCAAATTTAGTAACTTCAACAAACCAAGTGTACCATTTGGCTGAAATGGCCACAATCCTAAGTTATTCTCCTCCTCTTTAATATTCAGAATTCTTGAGGTTTTAGGTAATTTTCTTGCAGGTTTATTGACTGCTTGTATCAGGTTGAATTGCAATCTGCTAATGACACATTCCAGGGCTAATGTAATAAAGCACATCCAGTCAAGCAATCAAATTAACAATGATTAAGCCAATTACAGTTTTGCATGTAAGTCAAATGATGCATTGCATGAGATCAAAAAGACCCCAACTGATTTTCAAAAAAACTAGCACTGTTTAAACACTTCAAAACAGACACAGTCCAGTGCAGCAAATTCATATTTATAACAGTCGTCATAACAGATTGTGTTTAGGTGAAATGGTTGTTAATCACTGGCCTTAGGCGTTTATTAACATCCCATGCTTAGTTTCAATCAATAATAAAGTATTTTAGGCTGGTAATCACCATAATTCCCTAAAGCTGGAATGCCCCATAAATATTAGACTATTAAAATACATCACTTATCACAAAGCACATCGGAAATGTGATCCATTGAGATTTCATTGAGATTTTTATGGTTTAAAACAGATCAAGTTTGTGAGCAATTAATTATTTTTTCCTTCAGTAAAGCACCTTTTAAAGTTTTTATATGTCTTAGGCACGATATAAATTCAAGTTGCTGTTGTTGATATATGTTGGTTGCAAATGATTCTGACCTCTGCTGTGTTAGGTTACGGTTGTCCAATTAGCAGGAACTAGCTGAGGGCAGTAGAATATGTAAACAGATCACATAATTCTCACTCTCATATCTTCACTTTTAAAAAAAGGTTTTTAAAAAACCTGAAATAGATTGTGCTACAAATTTGAAGTGCTATATGCTCCAAAGATCAACTTTAAAAACCTAAAATGTATTTCCAAATCACAACAACTTCGAGTTTTTGCTGTATTGCCAGTAATGCTATTAGCTTCCAGCGACTTCAGAACAACTGTTACAAAAACACGTAGATTGTGGCCCCGATATTAGCGGGGAGGCAGGATGGCAGCGGGTGGGGGGCAATTGGACATGTGGGTAACCCACCCAATAAAATCTGTCCCTTCCTCACGCGATCGTGGGTAAATTGGAGCCACTTAACGTGGCTTCCGGGTTTGCCGTCTGAAAGCTGCGTACAGGCTGTCAGCTGGAGGAGCTCTATTTAAAGTGGCAGTCCTCCAATGGCTGCTCCTGGAGCAAAAACCCAAACAGCACAATGGAGCAGTGCAGGGGAAAGGCTGCTCCTAGATTTAGTGATGCCTCACTCCAGGTGCTACCGGATGGGATGAGGAGGTGGAGGGATGTCTTCTACCCGGTGGACGGGAGGTAGTGGCTTGCCTCTGTCACCAAGAAGGCCCGGCTCGAGGTGGCAGAGGAAGTCCCCGGCAGCAGTAACATCTCCCACACCTGGATCCAGTGCAGGAAGCGCTTCAGTGACCTAATTAGGTCAGCTAAAGTGAGTACACTTACTCATTCTCCTACATTCCATCTTCCACATCAGCGCCCCCACCCCCAACTCATTCTGCACGGCCAACACTACCCTATCACATCATTCCTCACGCCCACTCAAAACTCATCCTCAACTTCCCTGCACTTCTTCAGCACTTCCTCACTTCCCCATTACTCATCCCACCACTACCACTCAACCCAATCCTCATACAACGTCATGGTTCTGTCTCATACTCACTCTCTGATGCATCTCTTTCATGGTCAGCCACACCCGAATCAATGCATTGATCGGTTGGCCACGTCACCATAACTCACTCAGGGTCTGTACTTTCTCCCGTTATAGGAGAAGAGAGCCCAGAATGCACGGGAGAGGGCGAGGACCGGAGGGGGGGCCGCAACAAATAGTCGTCCTCACAGACGCAGAGCAGGAAGGGTTGGAGCTGAGCCGCACCCTCAAGTGCCTGTCCTTCGAGGACGCCGAGACTGGCACCCGACAAACATCTGGTGACAGAACTTTAACATTCAGCACTCACAATATCAATTGATGTTAACATGCCTTGCCGTCTTCCACACCGCAGTATGCTCATTGCAACATGACACATCTGCGATCATGCTTAATATTGCCTTCTGTTCTCTTACAGGGCGTTCAGCGACCGCTGTGATGGCAGAGGGCAATTCCTTAGAGGACCTGCCGGCCTCTGAGGGTGCACCGTCACATCTGAGTGAGCGAGCCATCTACCAGCACAGATACACACACCTTGGTGGGTCCCAGTCCGCAGTTAGTTGGGGTCGCACATGGTGAGTTACCACACGCATGTGAGCACGAGCAGACACTGGTGGCAGGGGCAGCTGTGCAGAGTCTGTGTCGGTGGGAGCACTCCTCTCCAGGTTCTGCTCAGCTGGACACAGATGCTGAACCCTGGGGGCCATCCTTTAAAAGGAGAATGATCGAAGGGCAGCAGCACATTTGTGAGGTGCCGGAACAGGTGCCACGCACACTCTCCACAATCGCGCAGAGGATGGAGGAGTCCAACTCCTGCATGAGTGGAATGGTGGCACAGGTACGGGAGGGAATCCCTGGGATACTGTCACAGGGACGTGAGGGCATCTCTGAGATAGTGTCGAGGGTAAGTGCGGGAATGTCTCCGATGGAGGGAAGGCTAGCCTCCATGGAGCTTCAAGCACAGCTCACAAATGAGTCCATTGAGGCCCTGACAACGGCCGTTTGGACTCAGGGTGAACAACATTCTGCCGCCTTAAACAGGCAGGCAGATACACCAGCACTGGCCTTACAAGGCTTCACACATGTCCTCCCAACTCTCGTCCAGCAGAGTGGTAGGAGTGGTGTGGGCCTGGCCCAGGGGAGGGATGATGGCGAAAGGGGACATGGAAGTGGGGACGCCACTCAAAGCATCCCCACGTCTCACCCATTGCCCCCCTCCCAACCAGTACCTGCAATGCTGCATCCTCTCCAGGTGGCCGAGTCTGCCCCTGCACAGGTGCAGGTGGAGCAGTCTTTGGAGGGGCCCTCACAGATACCAAAACCCATAGGGTGTAGGCCCAAAGCATCTAATTGGTCAGGGCATGAACAAGAGCAACCTCCCACGACCTCTGCCGCAGGCACAGGGGATGCACCACGTCGAAGTGGTTGGAAGCGAAAGGCGAAGGTTTTGTAAGCACAAAGGGGGTGCACAAGGGTGTTTGACGGTTGGTCATGTTTTTTATTTATGTTTGCTTTTTTTAAAATTTCTTCATGGGGTGTGGGCGTCGCTGGCAGGGCCGGCATTTATTGCCCATCCCTAATTGCCCTTGAGAAGGTGGTAGCGAGCCGCCTTCTTGAACAACCGAGTGGCTTGCTAGGCCACTTCAGAGGGCGATTAAGAATCAACCACATTGCTGTGGGTCTGGAGTCACATATAGGCCAGACCGGGTAAGGACGGCAGGTTCCCTTCCCTAAAGGACATTAGTGAACCAGATGGGTTTTTACGACAATCTGGTAGTTTCATGTTAAACTCACATTAAATATTATTATTGTCACCGCTACTGCCATGTCTCGGCCATTCTTGACTGGCTTCTGTAATAAGGCCGTTTCATGAGGTTCACCATGAACGCCCATACTTGATGCCACCCATTGGGTCAATCTACAGTGGGCGTATGTGTAGTTGCAGGACTGTTTTGTGCAGGGAGTGGGGTGGGGGGCTGGTTTGGGCGCTGCTCAATCCAGGTAGTGAGGACTGGACTCTTCACACTGTCTGATGTTAGGTGAACCGTTCACATATCAGTGACTCCCTGGCCTCACGAGCAGCCAAGTGAGCTGCTGTTCTACCCATGGGTTGCTCCTGCTCCACCTCCTCCGCCACCTCCTCCTGTTCAATGTGGGTGGCAGATGCGAATGGGACCTCCTCAAGCAGTACCTCTCTCTGTTGTGCCATGTTGTGCAGGGCACAACACACGACCCTAATGCGTTCTAATTTGTCTGGTGCATATTGAAGCGCTCCCCCAGAACGATCAAGGCACCTGAAGCGCATCTTGAGAAGCATGCTCAATTGTAGACCTGGTAGCGATGTGGCTGTCATTATATCGATGCTGTTGCTCAGTGGTGGGGTTCCTCAGAGGTGTCATGAGCCACGTGTGCAGGGAGTATCCCTTGTCCATGAGGAGCCAGCCCTTACGGGTGTTCGGTGCGTGGAAGAGGGGCGGGATGTTGGACTCCCGGAGGATGAAGGAATTATGGCAGCTGCCAGGGTATCTGGTGCACACGTGAAGGAATCTCTTGCAATGATCACAAATGAGCTGAGTGTTGATGGAGTGATAGCCCTTCCTGTTGATGAACAGTCCTGGCTCATGTGGAGGTGCTCGTATTGCTATATGGGTGCAATCGATTACACCCTGCACCCTTGGGAAGCCAGCCACAGCGTGGAATCCCCACTGCCCTCTCCATCTGGCTGAGGTCATCCATGGGGAAGTTGACGTAGTGCGAGGCCCTGCGAAACAAGCCGTCGGTGACCCGCCTTATGCACTTGTGTGCGGACGACTGAGAGACCCCGGCAATGTCCCCGGTGGCAGCCTAGAATGATTTGGAGGCAAAAAAGTTGAGGGCAGTGGTGACTTTGACAGCGACAGGTAAGGAGATGCTGCTCAGGCCAGCCGGGAGCAGCTCGGCTTGAAGGAGGCTTCAGATGTCTGCGACTACCTGGCGACTGCCTCTGAGTCTCCGTATGCACTGGTCCTCAGAGAGGACCAGGAAGCTGAGCCTCGGTCTGTAGACCCTGTTGCGAGGGTAATGCCTCCTGTGACGTCGCTCTCTCTGTTGTTGCCCTCCGTGCTCTTGCGCAGGTGCCTGTGGCACAGCACTGTGTTGTGGAGCTCCACGTGGCGGAGATGGACGCCATGCCTGGCGGGGCTGGTGATGTTGCTCGTCCTCGGATGTAGTGATGAATGCAGCCATGGCGCCCTCCCATCCTGACGTTGTGAGTTTGAGGGGGTCTGCAAAGTAGTGAAATATGTTTGCACAGCAGAGTTTTGGGTGGAAAGTAAGAATTTTGAGTGAAAACACAAAGGTCTTGCAGCCAAAACTTTGTCTGAAGTGACAGAGTGCCCTGCTGCAATAAATGAGGTTTTCTCCCCACCTGTCAAATAATTATTTGCATCTCCTACTGGCTGCTGGCTGAAACACGTCTGTTGGAACAGGGATTGTCTCCCTCAGCACGGGAAACACGCTGAGGATCATTCAAAATTGCACCCCTGCCAAAATGTCTCGTCCGCTTTGGAGTCTAGCGATTTTTGGAGCCCCAACGCACCCGGTTCGTCATCCGAAAATCGGCCCCTGTGTATTTAACTGAAATTGAATTGGCATTTTGTGTTTAAAGATGCAGAAACAGATCATATCAGCAGCTTGTACTTAATCATGTTTTCAAGGATCTTTCACACATATTTCAACATAGAGAATCTAACCTTCAATGTCCTTCTGCAAAATTGTCAAATTAAACATTAAAAATAATGTAATTTAGTCTGAAGAATATTTCTGAAATTACTCTCAAATACTTATCAAAGTTATGCCTGGCAGGGATTTTTCTTTGCAAAGAATTTTTAAATAATGCAGAGCGCACTTAAAAATAACACTCCGTCTGTCCGTTGTGTTCTGCCCTAGGGCACGTCCTAATTTAAGTCTCACACATGAGATTCTTGAGCCACTTACCAGGGAAAAGTAGCTGAGGTGGTTTTCTATTGCAGCATTCATGGTTTTTATCTTCAGAGTATCTTCTCCTATGTGGTTTCAACCAAGGCTAAAAAACCTCACCTACCCTTTACGTTGGTGGGGGGACGGGGGCGGTGGGGGCGGTGTGGAGGGACACTCATACCCACAGCATGCAAATAATCTCCCCCAGCCATCAACCCAGTATTTAGAGCCAGCGCTCTGGTCTTTGCTCGCCGGGGCTATCTGGAGTGGGGCTCGTACTCTTCTAACTCAAGCGGGACTGCTATCACTAAGGCAAAGGCTGGCTCCTAAATATAACTGTATGGACGAATAATTGGAATATTTTAGACTCTAGCAGTAATAATTTTGAACATATTTAATATGTTTGGGATTGTCAAAGGTGGAGTTGCTCGGTCAGTACATCAGTTTGGAAATTGACACCATTTTGCTTTTGCTTTATTTGTCGTGCACTGTATATTGAAAAATGCACTTCTGTTTTGTTGTTCCTAGAATTTAATAAGTATTAAAGCTCCTATATTGTGATCAGACTTTTTAGGTACAGCCCATCGTGTACCAGGAAAAATGTCGGTTGGTCTAATTGTTTCCAAAACGACATCCCCCCCCATTTTGCTTTGACTTTTCACTCTCTCATTGCTTCTCCCTCTTTCTGTCCTATTTGTTTATCTCTTTCCACCACCTTTACTCTCACTTGATGAGTGAAATGTTAATTAGTCTAACCTGCAGGTAATGTATAGCATGAGGACTGCATAAAAATGGCTTCTCCAACATTTTTAACTGTGCTCAGCAGCCATTTTATTACTTTGGAGGTGGGTTTCCTGAAGCTTATGGGAAGTCCTGTAGTATTGGAGAATGAAAGATAAGCATTACTAAACATCAGTCACAAAACACTTAGCACGTCTTGCAAACTAAGTAATAGAAACTTCACTCCATGCTGACCACTTTAAGTGCACTAACTGCCTTCCTGACTAATAAATGCAAAGATATGGCTTTAAAGCTTCTCATTCTTACCGATTTTAACAATAAAGCCGAGCAGTCTTTAGAAAATACCTATTTCAAGATATAAACGAGATTGTAAATTATGGGACGTAAGAACAAGGTTAAATCTTTATTTGACATTGAATTGGGTTAGAAATCGTTTTAATGGGTTGCAATTACAATATGGATTTTTAAGAACGCAGTATTAATGGGATCTTTTCCTCTGGCATTTTTATCTAATTAGGTCCATGTGGTTTCAAATCAGCAGTGCCATCACTAATGCAATTTATATCTTATGTTTATCTTTTCTTCACAGTTTTTGGTAGAATATTACAAATGTTATTTATGCTTTTGTGCTGGATGATTACTGTAACAGGAAAATGTAATAATGAATTGAAGTTGTGTTTATAATTACAGCACCAAATCCTTGCGAGTCTAATAATGGCAAAGGGCCATGTTCTCATTTGTGCCTGATTAATTACAATGGAACTGCTGCATGTACATGTCCTCATCTAATGAAACTGGCCCCTGATGAGAAGAACTGCTATGGTAAGTGCCTGGAAATCTGTCAAATCAAAATAAAGCCACATAACTGATTGCAATAACCACAAGAACAATGAAGTCCTTACTTTACATTGCAGGTAGTTTGAGATGTATATGCATGGTATATGCATTACACCACTTATTAACTTATTTCTGTTAGAAAAGGATTTTTTTTCAGAAGATGAAGGGTTCAAGCCTCACTCCAGGCCTTGAACACATGATCTGGACTGACTGTTATGGTGCTGAGGGAGGGCTACATTGTTGGAGGTGCCGCCTTTCAGATAAAATGTTAAAAGGTCTCATGGCATTATTTCAGAATAGAAGGGACGTTCTTATGGTGTCCTGGCCAATGTTTAACCCTCAACCAATACTACCAAAACAGACTAACTGATCAGTTATTACTGTTTGTGGGACCTTGCTGTGCACAAATTGGCTGCTTTGTTTGCACAGCGACAACACTTCAAAAATAATTAATTGGCTATGAAGCGCTTTGGGACATGAAAGGTGCTATACAAATGCAAGTTCTTTCTTTTCAAGGCAGTCCTGCCTTGCCTTAATCAGGTGAAACTTCAAAAAAAATCTAAACATTAAAAGGGGTAATTGAACTGACCTTAGGTGGTTAGTTGGCTTTAACTATACTGACTCACTGGCATCCAAATGTGCAGTTCAAGTAAAATTTTGCTTCACTTTCCACATCCTGCCGAAAGCCTCGTGAAATTGTAAGCATGTTCTTTTTGAATGGATTTTCAATATTGCTGCCCATAGCAACCAGAGCAATTCTCTCAGTTAATTAAACAGAAGTTCAGATATTTGTCTTGCAGATTTGTAGCGAATGGAGAGAAAAAATTAGGTCATGCTAACGTAGTCTTAGGGCTGTTTTTTAATATTTTGGATGGAAGGGGTTTCATAGTATATGTGTTTAAAAGTGATTAATTGGGAAAAAAACTGAAGAATTAAAGAATTGTTAATAAATTACTGAAGAAAAAGTTGGTTTTATTTTCATGATGTATTTTTTCCTTTGAACTTCAGTGTTTAGAAATGTCTGTGATTATTTTAATATGTAATGCAATCCTCTCAAACAGGCACAATGCTCAATCATTAAGCGGAATCAGCAGTAAAATGCCTCTTAAGAACATTGAGACTTTTTATTATTTTGTGCAGAGCAAAAGGAATTTTTAATCTATTCAAGAAATTCAGAGATCCGTGGGGTTGACGTTGATAATCCATACTACAACTACATAACACCATTTACTGATCCTGATATCAGTCAAGTTAAAACAATTGATTTTGATGCATTAGAAGAGCGAATTTACTGGTCTGACTTAAAGCCCCGGTTTATAAAGCGAGCCTTCATAAATGGCACAGGAATAGAAACAGTGGTCTCAGCAGGTAAGTAGAAATTAATGATGAAAGCTAGACATAGCACATTGCAAAATATTGGGCTTTAAGCCTTTTATATCTGTCGTTAAATGTTCTGATGTAAGCATTATACAGATTCAGTGACATTACAAATAACTTATTGATGCTGTTGAAATGTTTTTAATCTTTTGAATGACGTATAGAAAAAGGTCAAAACAAGATTAGAATTAGCAGTGTGGGGTCCTCCCCCGATTATCCAGTGAATTGCTGAGCCCCACAGACCAGAACAGTCCTAGGTTTGATATCCAGTTTGTACAGAATTAGTGGATCTTGACGAGGCAGAGTTTTGGGGGAGGGATGGGGATGGGGATGGGGTGGGTGGGAGGGCACCCCTGGGTTAGCGGTGATAATATCAATCCCTCCTGATTGCAACCCAGTGACGCCTACTGGAGGTGATGTTGGATGTGACCGCGGTTGATGCCCATTTGAACAATGGCAACATGAGTGAAATACCAAAGTTCATCAGCGTCTGTGGAACTGCAAGGAGGCAGCACCTTCAGGAGAGGAAGGCGGAGGGAAATTGATGGGGAAGAATTGGCGGGGTAGAAACTAGGTCAAAAATGATGTTGAGCATAGACTGAAACGTCAGCCATAGAATTAAAGCAGCATTTTGTGTTTTGGGATAGGCTGAATTTCACTTTCAGCTTGTTCTGAAAACTGCAAAGTCACCAGATTTTTAAGTGTTATTTTTGAATTAAACTTCATCCATTTGTAGGGACATATGTTTTTTTCTCTGTTTACAAACCCGGTAAATTGACTTACAAAAAAAGTCACATGTCAACAGCAATGTCCCTTTAAATGGTTTAACAACTTTTTTTGTAGCTTACGTATTGCCGAAGTTATTGATTTGCACGAGTAAAATTGGTCATTATATCTGAAATATTCATGGGTAGTCAAGGTAACAAAAGAGAAAAGAACAAGTAGTCTTTGATAGTGATACTTTTGGAATAATCATTGCTGTTCATCATTTGTAGTTTATTTGCTATGATTTTTTTTAGAAATGCTGGTCTCCATACCTTATCCTATTAACATACCTCAAAAGGCAAAAAAATCTTCTGGCAATACAAGATGCCTTCAGTCTGTGCAGATGTTTGTGTATGTTTATTATTGTTCAAATTATTGTTCAAATGATCACAGATGAAAGAAGTTAACTAATAACGCCCAGACTCCAGGGAAGCTTATATAGAATTACACAGAATTTACAGCACAGAAACAGACCAGTCGACCAACTATGCTGGTGTTAATGCTCCACATGAGCCTCCTCCGACTCTATTTATTTCATCTCACCCTAGCGACATATCCTTCTATTCCTTTCTCCCTCACACACTTATCTAGCTTCCCCTGAGTATTGGTCCTGTTTGTGAGTAACTTCATTCATGCACTAATTTAATTCTGTTTGTTTTTAGACCTGCCGTATGCCCACGCACTTGCAGTGGACTGGGTTTCTAGAAATATATACTGGACCAGTTCGGATTTTGAGGAAGCGCAAATAAATGTTGCGAGATTAAATGGCTCCCTGCGATCTTCTATCATTTATGGACTTGATCACCCACAGTGTCTAGTAGTACACCCACGAAAAGGGTAAATTGTTGTACAATATACCTTATTGCTACCAGTAAAATAAGTTTTGAATTGACTGTTCACACAATGTAATCATTGCCATTTTATGATCAACTGAAGCATAGCACTGTGACATCTGGTGCAGTTGCAAGGGAAGAAGATTAAGGTTCATGTGGAAGGATTCATTTTTACAATACAAACACATTAAAGTCATCTGGGTAGAAAAATAAAAAAGTCCCGATTTTAACTTGGAGCAGGATTCGGGTGGGCGCCATACCCTCCCAACCTTGGCAGCGTGAGACCAGGCGATTTTAACTGCTGATCCTCCAGGCCCCAGAAAGAAAGTAAAAAATAAACTTGTAGTAATTGGCCTCTTCTGGTCCCGGATCCTCTTCCCGCTAATCTTCACATGGTATTGAGGCTACAACAGTTTCCCCGCTCATTGCAGTCATGGGACCTCGATCTGCATATTTAAAGTAAAACACTGCCAGCTTCAGGCAGGTGCCCTTACTGCCTGCTCAGAAGAGCAGGTTAAAATTGAAGACAGTGGGACATCAGCGGGTTAGTCACCCCGCCGATTTTAACTGCCCATCCATCCAGTTCCCACCATGTGGGTAGAGCTAAAGGCACCCCTAAGTGTATCACTGTTTTGGGGTGGGTGGATACCTTAAATATTCAACAATTTATAAAGAGCTGCTTGAGATTACATTTTAGGGAGGCTGAAAGGTGTGTTGGGGAGGATAATGACAATGTTGGGGAAGAATGCTCAAGGTGAAGAGAGGGTTAGTTGAAATGTTGGACAGGGCGCAGGAACAGTATTGTGGATGGTGGTAACAATACCAGGGAATTACAACACGGAAACAGGCTATTCGGCACCGCCAGTCTGTGTTAGTGTTTATTCTGTATCCAAGCAGTGCTCTCAATTCCAAGTGCCCACCCTTTTCCCATACCCCTTTATCCCCTTTCCTTCAGCTACCTATCTAATCTATTCTTAAATGTTGACATGGACTCTGCTTCAACCAATGATGCGCCAATAAGTACTCATTATTTTTTGCCCTTCAGCCAATATGTTATTCATTCCAAAGTTTTTACCTTAAGCTTTGAGCTTAACTAGTAACCTTTCTTGTGGAACTTTGTCAATAGCCTCTCGGATGTCTAGGTACAATACATCGTAGAGCTTTCCACCATCCAATTGGGATGTCACTTCCTCAAAGAAGTCAAGGAAGTTGGTCAAGCAGGATCAGGATTGACTTGCCCGTCAGGAGATGGATGGATGTGCTTTTTAGAAATGCAATAGTACCCTGGTTATGAATTGATGGGGCGGAAATTGCTCCGAGTGGCGAACCAGCAGTGCTCGCTGCACATTAGGTTTAAATTCACCCACTAAGTTACTGCGTTCTTTTTGATGGCAATTTCCTTGAACTGCGAGTTCAAGTAACATCAGCATTCTTTCCCGAGCTGTGTTGAGTGGTGAAAGGATCTCTGAGGCCCCTCAACCGATCAGCTTAAAGCAAGGCATGCTGTGAGAGCCAGGAAGTGCAGTTCATAGACAAACAACGCAAACATAGAAACATAGAAAATAGGAGCAAGAGTAGGCCATTCGGCCCATCGGGCCTGCTCCGCCATTCAAAATGATCATGGCTGATCGTCTAACTCAGTACCCTGTTCCCGCTTTTTCCCCATATCCCTTGATCCCTTTAGCATTAAGAAATATATCTATCTCCTTCTTGAATACATCTAATGACTTGGCCTCCACTGCCTTCTGTGGTAGAGAATTCCACAGGTTCACCACCCTCTGAGTGAAGAAATTTCTCCTAATCTCGGTTCAAAATGACATACCCATTTAGAACCGAATGGCAAACTAAGAACCCGGATGTGCCCGATAAGGTATCATAAAATGACAGAGAAAGCAAAATAAAGAGAGGATAGGATTAAAAGGCTGAGATAAAAGAGACTGAAGGAAAAAGTGTTATAAAAAAATTAAAATTTTTAATTTTTTTTAAATGTCCAAAAACTATTAAAATCAGGAGTATTGCGATTCCACATTTTTAAAAGTTATTTTTTAGTGCCAGAGAGGTTGTTTGGCAGTCATTAAGACTCACCACGCAGTTAAAACTTAGTTTAGACCTAAAAAACTGAGCATATCTGTTTTCTGGCACGATTAATTTGTTTCCAGCTGGGCTGGAGAGCTAGTTACAGGAACAGGAGTAAGCCATTCAGCCCCTCGTGCCTGCTCTGCCATTTGATAAGATCATGGCTGATCTGTGATCTAACTCCATATACCCGCCTTAATACCTTTGGTTGCAAAAAAGCTATCTATCTCAGATTTAAATTTAGCAAATGAGCTAGTATCAATTGCCATTTGCAGAAGAGAGTTCTACCACCCTTTGTGTGTAGAAATGTTTTCTAATCTCACTCCTGAAAGGTCTGGCTCTAATTTTTAGACTGTGCCCCCTACTCCTAGAATTCCCAACCAGCGGAAATAGTTTCTCTCTGTCCACCCCATCTGTTCCCCTTAATATCTTATAAACTTCGATCAGATCACCCCATAACCTTCTAAACTCTAGAGAATACAACCCCAATTTATGTAATCTCTCCTCGTAACTTAACCCTTGAAGTCCGGGTATCATTCTAGTAAACCTACGCTGCACTCCCTCCAAGGCCAATATGTCCTTCGGAAGGTGCGGTGCCCAGAACTGCTCACAGTACTCCAGGTGCGGTCTAACCAGGGTTTTGTATAGCTGCAGCGTAACTTCTGCCCCCTTGTACTCTAGTCCTCTGGATATAAAGGCCAGCATTCCATTAGACTTATTGATTATTTTCTGCACCTGTTCATGACACTTCAATGATCTATGTACCTGAACCCCTAGGTCCCTTTGGACATCCACTGTTATAACTTTTTACCATTTAGAAAGTACCCTGTTCTATCCTTTTTTGATCCAAAGTGGATGACCTCACATTTGTCACAGTTTTGCCCATTCACCTAATCTATCAATATCGCTTTGTAATTTTATGTTTTCATCTGCACTGCTTCCAATGCCACCAATCTTTGTGTCATCGGCAAACTTAGATATGAGTCTTTCTATGCCTTCATCTAAGTCGTTAATAAATATTGTGACTACTTGAGGCCCCAAGACAGATCCCTGTCCACTACTTTAGTCACCTCTTCAAAAAAATTCAATCATGTTTGTAAGGCACGACCTGCCTTTCACAAATCCATGCTGCCTCTCTCTGGTTAACTGAAAATTCTCGAGGTGTTCAGTCACCCTATCCTTAATTATAGACTCCAGCATTTTCCCCACAACAGATGTTAGGCTAACTGGTCTATAATTCCCTGGTTTCCCTCTCTCTCCTTTCTTAAAAAGCAGAGTGACATGTGCAATTTTCCAATCCTGAATCTGGAGAACTTTGAAAGATTATAGTTAGGGCATCTGCAATGTGCTCACCTACTTCCTTTAAAACCCTGGGATGGAAACCATCTGGCCCTGGGGATTTGTCACTCTTTAGTGCTATTATTTTCTTCATTACTGTTGCTTTACTTATGTTAATTTTATCGAGTCCCTGTCCCTGATTCAATATTAGTTTTCTTGGGATTTCCGGCATGCTATCCTCTTTTTCTATCGTAAATACTGACGCAAAGTAATTGTTCAACATGTCTGCCATTTCCCCATTGTCAATCACAATAGTTGGCGCTGGTCCATTGATTCCTGCCTGCGATATCCCTTTAAGGCGATACTGTCAGATCGCCAGCGAACCAGGAAAGAGCAAGTTCCGGATTTCTGTGTTTAACCGCGCATGTGCGGTTGCCGAAACTTGCTCTTCAATTTCGCCACCAATAATGCTGAGCGCTGTTGGAACAACCGTTATTTTAAAAGCAATTTCTGGGCCAATATGTTCTATTTTAAACCAATTGTATTGTTTAAACACCATTTGAAAATGTTTTTGGCAACTCTCCGTTTGCCCTATGCCCGACAAGTCCAGGCTAAGAATAGTTTGCACACTGTTCATTAGGGCCATAAAAATGAATTAGTGGGCCTCCGATAAAGCAACTAGAGAGCACGAGCATACCCATTGGAACAGGCACTGAAAGGGAAGCACATTCTTATTTTAGTTCTCTGACTTGCCCCATTCCTGTCTTTGGCCACCTTTTCCGCCCTCTCCCATTCCTTCTGGAAAAAACATCTGGCACTCTACAAGTTCCCTGCAGCCCTTTGACTGCTTGCTGATATATTCCAGCCTCGCTCTTCCCCAGCATACTGAACTCACCTCACACCCCAGCACTACACTCTCCGTTACTCTTGAAGCTAAAGACCCTCTACCCAATGCTCACACACCCCAGAAGTCCCTTCCATATTTTCCCAGCTCTCCTACACACTAAGAGTTCCTTCCTAGCACTCCCCAGATTCCAGCAACCCCAGCTGCCACACCCAGCACACCATCTCGACGTGCTCACAAATCCTGCAACCTACCCCCCAACCCATGCTCTTAAACTCTAAGACCATCCCAGTCCATAAAATCTCAGCACTTCCAACACAAACTGCTACTTTGTAGCAATCCTACCCTAGTACTTTCAAATGTATAATCACTCACCAGTCACACCAAAATGCCACAACAACCACCCTCCTCTGAGGCAACTGATTTACTGCTTTCATGGAAAAATGGACAGTTGCAGAATCCCAATCCCAAAACACTGGTAAAAATACCAGAATACCATAATAAAAATGAAACTTGTCTCACTTCAATCGCTATATGTATCAGTGGCCATGTTAATACTGTATGGCATGACACCCCTTTTGTTCTAAAACAGTGTATCCTCTAACTCACTGTGAGCAACAATACAGGAGATCTGACGGCAATATATTTTGTTTTCAAGTGGCTGAAGAATACAGATTCAGGTTACGCGAATCAATATCAGGATTGCTGCTGGCAAACTCTTGATAACTACCTTATGTTTAGATGTATACTGAGGACAAAGTAGTTCAGTTATAATTGATATTATAGAGAGGCAGCGAAGTCAAATTTTTTTCATTATTCATTCTCGAGATGTGGGAGTCACTGTAAAGGCCAACATTTAATGCCCACCCCTAATTACCCTTGACAAGTTGGTGGCCGCCTTCTTGAACCGTTGCAGTCCGTGTGGTGAAGGTGTTCCCACAATGCTGTTGGGTAGGGAGTTCCAGGATATTGTCCCAGCAACAATGAAGTTATGGCGATATATGTCCAAGTCTAGATGGTGTGTGACTTGGAGGGGAATGTGATGAGAGACAGATTATTAATATTTCCTTCTCTTTCTTTCCAGCCTGTACAGTGTACAGGTCTCTGAAATGTGCTGGAGGATAACAAAATCAAAAACAGATGCCCAAAATAGCCAGCATGCTTAATGTGTTATAAGAGGTGCCTTCGTAATTGGTTTCAGTGTTAATGCAAATGATTGGCTCCATTTGCCCGATATAGGCGGCTGACCGTGATAAGCAGTGCCGGTCAAAGCAGTGGATACTGTACTATAAATTAACCCGAAATCACCACCAGGCCAAATAAGCAAAAAATGAAGTGTTACAGGGGTTTATAATATATAACATTTCTTTGGATAATGTATACACTTTTATCCTCTCTTACAGAAAGCTTTACTGGACCGATGGGAACAATATCAGTTCAGCAAACTTGGATGGCAGCAACATCAAGAATCTTTTTTCAAATCAAAAGGAGCCTGTTGGTAATTCAATCATTTACCCTTTCAATTGCTGCATCTGTGATAGTACTGCACTATGGTGACAAAATTACTTTTTAATACCGTAGTTAATTAAATGATTGAGAGTTCTGGATCTGTAATTGGATGTGGTATACACATAATACATAATTATGAGAGTTAAAAAATTATGTATTTGCAAACAGTACTTGCACCAATCAGGAGCTCCAGCTAACACCAACAAAATACTACAATTTGACTATACATTTTGCAAATGAACAGCAACTGATGGAGAAAATAAAACTGACAAAAGATTTTTGAAATTTCAGTAATAAACACTGTATTGCGTGGGAAAATGGACATTTTCTCTTGAGGAGCGGCAGGGGGTGAACGTTTTTTTCTCCCCATAAGGCTCAATTCCATGAACAGTTTGTTTTGAAACCACGATGATAACCACTAGGAGAATAATTCATACAATAACAGATTCCTTTTCTACTACAGTTTCAATTGCAAGGTTTTTTTTATACTTTAAACAACCATTTCTTCCTTTGAGGAGGATATAGATCTTGTGGATGTTGTCTACCTAGATAAATGGCAAAGTATTAGGCTGAATTGATATGTGATTGGAAGTTAGACAACAAAAGGTGGTAGTTTTGTGAGGAGGTATTAGAGTGGGATTTCACAGTTAGCATCATTGGCATCACTTAGAAAATATCAACGGGATTGGACAAAGTCAATATGGATTTATGAAAGGGAAATCATGTTTGACAAACCTACTGGAGTTTTTTGAGGATGTAACTGGTAGAATAGATAAGGGAGAGCCAGTGGATGTGGTTTATTTAGATTTTCAGAAGGCCTTTGATAAAGTCCCACATAAGAAGTTAGTGTGCAAAATTAAAGCACGTGGGATTGGGGGTAATATACTGGCATGGATTGAAAATTGGTTAACAGATGGGAAACAGAGAGTAGGAATAAATGGGTCTTTTTTGGGGCGGCAGGCAGTGACTAGTGGGGTACCGCAGGGATCAGTGCTAGGGCTCCAGCTATTCATAATATAGATCAATGATTTGGATGAGGGAACCAATTGTAATATTTCCAAGTTTGCTGATGACACAAAACTAGGTGGGATCATGAGTTGTGAGGAGGATGCAAAGAGGCTTCAAGGCGATTTAGACAAGTTGAGTGAGTGGGCAAATACATGGCAGATGCAGTATAATGTGGATAAATGTAAAGTTATCCACTTGGGAAGGAAAAACAGAAAGGCAGAGTATTATTTAAATGGTGATAGATTGGGGAATGTTGATTTACGAAGGGACCTGAGTGTCCTTGTACACCAGTCCCTGAAAGCAAACATGCAGGTGCAGCAAGCAGTTAGGAAGGCAAATGGTATGTTGGCCTTTATTGCAAGAGGATTTGAGTCGAGGAGCAAGGATGTCTCACTACAGTTATACAGATGTAAGGAATCTTACAACACCAGGTTATAGTCCAACAAATTTATTTTAAAATCACAAGCTTTCGGAGATTATCTCCTTCGTCAGATGAATGAATGAAAAGGTTCTCAAATCGCATATCTTATACTATGTTGGGACAACATCACACCAATCAAAAGGTGTCGTTGTTATTCAAACAGGCCAGTCACGGAGAACAGCACGTCCCAGTACACTAGATATACATTGTGTCTATTACACAGGCAGGCAGAAAGAAATTCAAAATGGCAGAGAGAGAGAGAGAGAGAGAGAATTTTAAAAAACATATAATTTTTTCCCCCCCCTTTTTGCTGGTGGGGTTACGTGTAGCGTGACATGAACCCAAGATCCCGGTTGAGGCCTTCGGGTAAGCGTTCTCCAAGGCGGCCTTCGAGACACACGACAACGCAAAATCGTCGAGCAGAAGTTGATAGCCAAGTTCCGCACCCATGAGGACGGCCTCAACCGGGATCTTGGGTTCATGTCACGCTACACGTAACCCCACCAGCAAAAAGGGGGGGAAAAAATTATATGTTTTTTAAAATTCTCTCTCTCTCTCTCTCTCTGCCATTTTGAGTTTCTTTCTGCCTGCCTGTGTAATAGACACAATGTATATCTAGTGTACTGGGACGTGCTGTTCTCCGTGACTGGCCTGTTTGAATGACAACGACACCTTTTGATTGGTGTGATGCTGTCCCAACATAGTATAAGATATGCGATTTGAGAACCTTTTCATTCATTCATCTGACGAAGGAGATAATCTCCGAAAGCTTGTGATTTTAAAATAAATTTGTTGGACTATAACCTGGTGTTGTAAGATTCCTTACATTTGTCCACCCCAGTCCATCACCGGCATCTCCACATTACAGTTATACAGGGCCTTGGTGAGACCACACCTGGAGTATTGTGTGCAGTTTTGGTCACCTCACCTAAGAAAGGATATACTTGCCGTAGAGGGAGTGCAGCGAAGGTTCACCAGACTGATTCCTGGGATGGCAGGACTGTCGTATGAGGAGAGATTGGGTCGACTTGGCCTATATTCACTCGAGTTTAGAAGAATGAGAGGGGATCTCATTGAAATGTATAAAATTCTGACAGGGTTAGACAGACTGGATGCAGGGAGGATGTTTCCCCTGGCTGGGGTGTCCAGAATGAGGGGTCACAGTCTCAGGATACGGGGTAGGACATTTAGGACTGAGATGAGGAGAAATTTCTTCACTCAGAGGGTGGTGAACCTGTGGAATTCTCTAGCACAGAAGGCTGTGGAGGCCAAGTCACTGAATATATTTAAGAAGGAGCTAGATAGATTTCTAGACACAAAATGCATCAAGGGTATGGGGAGAGAGCGGGAATATGGTATTGAGATAGAGGATCAATCATGATCATATTGAATGGTGGAGCAGGCACAACGGGCCGAATGGCCTACTCCTCCTATTTTCTACGTTTCTATGTTTCTACAATGGTTCAGTGGTAGCACTCTTACTTCTGAGTCGGAAAGTCGTGGGTTCAAGTCTGACTCCAGAGATTTGAGCACGAATCTTGGCTGACACTCCAGTGCAGTACTGAGGGAGTGCTGCATTGTCGGAGGTGTCGTCTTTCAGATCAGACGTTAAACCAAGGCCCAGTCTGCCCTCACCGGTGGACGTAAAAGATCCCATGGCACTATTTCGAAGAAGAGCAGGGGTGTTCTCTCCAGTGTGATGGCCAGTATTTATCCGTCAATCAGCATCACTAATAAAAATACATGCTCTTGTCATTATCACATTGCTATTTGTGGGACTTGCTGTGCGCAAATTGGCTGCTACATTTCCTGTATTTCAACAGTGACTACACTTCAAAAGCACTCCATTGGTTGTAAAGCGCTTTGGGATATCCTGATGTCGTGAAAGACGCCATATAAATGCAAGTCTTTCTTTTTACTGCACCCAATTTGGTGTCATTTACAAACTTTGGGCCATTGTTGTTTACAATTTTTAAAAAGTGTCTTAAGTTTGTAAATGATACCAAATTGACTGCAATAGCTAATCATGCTAACAAATGACCAATAATGCAAAGAGACCTGGACAGGCTAAATCAATGTGCAGAGAGGTGGCAGATGGAATTTAACACAGATAAATGTAAAGTTTTGAGATTTGTTAGAATAATTGAAAATGTAGAATACATGTTAAATAATAACAGCTTGAGGTAACAGAGCAGGAAAGAGATCTGTGGTTTTGGTGATCATCATTAAAATCTATCAATTTACTGTTCACCTCAAGAAAACAAGTAAAGTGTTAGGATGTCAAGTTGACTTAGAAGTCAAAGGAAGTCAATTTGACATTTAATCAGGCCTTGGTGAGGTTGCATTTGGAATACTGTGTTAAATTTTAGTTGCTATATTCCAGGAAAGATATAAAATTATTGAAGGGAGCCCAGAGTAGGACTACAAGTCATTAATGAACTAAAAGGGCTGAATTATGAGGCCATACTGTTTGCCTCAGGACTTCATTCTGAAGACTAGGATAATCAGGGGCGATTTGATAGAGATCTTTAAGATTTTCACAGATATGAAGAATCCAGGAAAGCTCTGTTGGGTTCAGGGTTTAAGGACTGAGAGGAGCGACACAGTTTAAAGTTAAAGGCAACAAAGGAAACTAAGAAATTTAGGCAACCTTTTTTTTTCTGAGAAGATGATAACATTGTGGAACAGATTAGCATTGTGGGTGGTAGTATAGAAAGCTATGACAGGTTTTAAAAATGGATGGCGTGAATTACGATTAATAAAAGGGATAATAAAGGGTTATTAGTTCCAGAATCATGGTAAGGAACTTGATGGGAGGTTTGGAAGGATAGGTTTGATGGACCAATAGTCTTTTCCTGCAGAAAAAATTACTGTGTTACTACATATATGACTTTTTTTAAACAAAAAAGCTGTCACAAATTTATGAAATCTTGCCAAGATCATAATCACCCACTGCTGCATCTATTTGTATATTCCAACTGAAAATAATTGCTGTATAAGATACCAATATAATTCCACCTGGTCTAATTATATTCCCATACATTTGATGTTTTCAATTAAAGAAATAATATTTCAGCAGTATCAGCCAGTACAGGGAAGTTATCATCGTGGTCATTCAATTTAGAAATAAATTAATGGCTTTGCAATTTATTCTCTTGCACACAAACACACTGCTCAGCATGATTTAGAGGGTAAAGGCAGGTCTTAAGATCACACTTCTTTAATTGTACCTCAGTGGTCCATTCAGAGCAGGAATTCCTCTAGTTGTTATGTGTACAATGCGATCAATATTTTTGGGAATAATTTTCTCTGGTATTTTGAGCAGAAATTCAGATTGACTAAAACAAACTCAATTTGGATGAAACTTGGAATTAAGGCAGGCTTTTGATTGAAAAGTTTGATTCTGACCCTTTAATTCTTAAAGAATAGCTTTATGATTTATCTAGAAACGGAAGAAACATGTACATTCCGGCTGCCCATAGCAACCAGAGGAATAATTACCCCTTCATCTTCTATCTGTGATATATCCTACACTTCTTTTGATGTTCCTCCTATATGATCTGCCTCTAACTTTACAACAGGTGCTTTTACATTATAAAAGGAAGAACTTGCATTTATATAACGCCTTTCACAACATCAGAACATCCCAAAGCATTTTAAAACAGCTAATTAAGTGTAGTAACTGTAGCAGACATGGCAGCCAATTTGAACACAGCAAGGTCTTACAAACAACAATGAAAGAAATGGACAGATCACTTGTTTTTTTAAGATGCTAGTTAAGGGATAAATGTTGGCCAGGATACAGAAAGGAATCCACTGCTCTTCAAATAGTGTTGTGGGATCTTTTATGTCTACCTGAGAGGGCTGACGGGGGCCTCGGTTTAACATCTCATCCAAAAGATGGCACCTCCAACAGCACAGCAAACCAAAGTGTGACCTCCTGTGCAAAGTAATCTAGAAAGTGTTTACAGGGATAACAATAGGCCCAATTATTATCTTTGTAAAAAGAAAACGAAGAACTTACATTTATATAGCACCTTTCATGTCCAGAGGATGTCCAAACACACTTCACAGCGAACAAATTACTTTTGAATTGTGCTCACAGTTATGTAGGCAAATGTGGTGGTCAACTTGTACACAGCAAGGTCCCACGAACAGAGAAGAGATAAACAATTAGGTAATCTGTTTTTGGTGATGTTGATTAAGGAATATATGTTGGGCAGGATACTGGTAGAATTCCCCTACTCTTCTTCAAATAGTGCTATGGGATCTTTTACACTAACCTGAACAGTTAGGTGGGGCCTCACTGTAACTTCTCATCTGAAAGAGGGCACTTCTGACAATGCAGCACTCCCTCAGTACTACACTGAAGTGGGACTTGAACCCACTACCTTCTGACTCAGAAGTAAACAGGAGTAGGTCATTCAGCCCCCCAAGCCAGCTTTGCCATTCAGTTGGATCATGGCTGATCTGTACTTCAACTCCATTTACCCACCTTTGATCCATTTCCCTTAATACCCTTGCCAAACAAAAATCTATTGATCTCAATCAAATCTCAATTGACCCAACGTCCACTGCCATTTGGAGATTGAGTTCCAGATTTCTACTACCCTTTGCGTTAAACATTGCTTCCTGATTTCACTCCTAAATGCCCAAGCTCTAACTTTAAATTTTTGCCCTCTTGTTCCGAATTCCCCTACCAGAGAAAATAGTTCCTCTATATCTACCTTATCGAATTCCTTAATCATTTTAAATACCTCGATTTGGTAACCCCTCGACCATCTAAATTCAAGGGAATACAAGCCAGGTTTATTTAATTTGTCCTAATAGTTAACCTCTTTAAGCCCTGGTATCATTCTGGTGAATCTATGTTGTACCACTTCCAAGGCCAGTATGTCTTTCCTGAGATTCAGCGCCTAAAACTGAACACAGTACTCCAGATGGGAGCTGACCAAGGCTCTGTATAACTGAAGACTCACTTTTAAATTCCTTTGAGACAAAGGCTAACATTCAGCTAGCCTTTTTGATTACTTTTTGTACCTGTGCACTAGCCTTTAGTGATTTGTTTACGTGGACACCTAAATCCCTTTGCTCCTCCATAGCTCCTAGTCTCTTGCTATTAAGTCGACAACGTATTTACAGGTTGGATTTGTATTACAAGCGCCTGTCACTTTAGAAGCCAATTAATTTTAGTCACATTGGCCACCTTTGTAACAGACTAAATTACCCAACAGATTTATTTGCAGATAAAATCATTTACAGCAGCAAGAGTAGCATCCTGTTGTTGAATTCCATTCAAATAACACAGCAACTTGAATGAGTTCCAAAAAAGAGTTCAAACAAACAAATCAGTCATTTGAGTTCATTTGAACAGCTTTCTTTACAGATTTTTACAAAGGTTAGACAAACACTTCTCAGCAGAGTACTAGTTGCCAGTTCCCTACCGGTTCTAGCTTTTTCTCAAATTACATAGGCATTCCTACCTATGGATTATTGTCTTGCCTTTGCCTCTCTTGCAGCCAAGTCAAAATCATAAATCAAAAGCAAAATACTGCAGATGCTGGAAATCTGAAATAAGGGCAAAAAGTGCTGCAAAACACTCAGCATGTAAGGCAGCATCGGTGGAGAGAAACAGATTTAACGTTTCAGGTCGATGACCTTTCATCAAAATCATAAATAGCTGATATATTAAAAGTTTCTGATCTTTATACTCTCCAAAAGCCTTCGAAAGACAGCCTTGCCTTTGAGAAGTCAATCAATGAAGCTTGGGTAATTGCTACCCAGGACCCACTGCATTCATCACTTACCAACACAAAAGGCCAGAAGACAGCAATCTGTGATACTTGATAAAAATTGCAAATAAGAATCCTTTATGGTGCAAGTCATCGATGCCTTCTGACAACACCAAATTCAAAGCAAGTGGCACTCCTGATTAGATTGCTGAATAGCCTGGTGCTACCTGCTAATTGTTTCCAGAACTGGATTGATTTGTTTTTTTCTCAGATTCTTACATTTGCCTGGTCGTCATCAGTACTCGCTGGATTGACTTCTTTATGACAAACTCTCAGCAAAGCCAAATAACATGAGCCAATTTCCAAGCATAGTTGCATAAGCCATTTTGAGGGTAGTAACTTTCTTAAAAGTATAGATTTTAAAGCTGCAAACACAATACAAAGCAACTAGGAAGGAAGACAGGAGAAAACGTTAGAAGGTTGCATACCCTCGAAAATAATTCAATACTTGCTGTTGAACTTTTTGAATTCCGTCACTGAATGATTCAAAAATGTGCAAGGCCTTCATTTATTGCCCATCCCTAATTGCCCTTGAGAAGGGGTGGTGAGCCGCCGCCTTGAACCGCTGCAGTCTGTGTGGTGAAGGTACTCCCACAGTGCTGTTAGGTAGGGAGTTCCAGGATTTTGACCCAGCGACAATGAAGGAACGGTGATATATTTCCAAGTCAGGATGGTGTGTGACTTGGAGGGGAATGTGCAGGTGGTGTTGTTCCCATGCGCCTGCTGCCCTTGTCCTTCCAGGTGGTAGAGGTCGCGGGTTTGGGAGGTGCTGTCGAAGAAGCCTTGTCGAGTTTCTGCAGTGCATCTTGTAGATGGTACACACTGCAGCCACGGTGCGCTGGTGGTGGAGGGAGTGAATGTTTAAGGTAGTGGATGGGGTGCCAATCAAGTGGGATGCTTTGTCCTGGATGGTGTTGAGCTTCTTGAGTGTTGTTGGAGCTGCACTCATCCCGGCAAGTGGAGAGTATTCCGTCACATTCCTGACTTGTGCCATGTAGGTGGTGGAAAGACTTTGGGTAATCAGGAGATGAGTCACTCGCCACAGAATATCCAGCCTCTGACCTGCTCTTGTAGCCACAGTATTTATGTGGCTGGTCCAGTTAAGTTTCTGGTCAATGGTGACCCCCACGATGTTGATGGTGGGGGATTTGGTGATGGTAATGCCGTTGAATGTCAAGGGGAGGTGGTTAGACTCTCTTATTGGAGATGGTCATTGCCTGGTACTTGTCTGGCACAAATGTTACTTGCCACTTATCAGCTTAAGCCTGGATGTTGTCCAGGTCTTGCTGCATGTGGGCTCGGACTGCTTCATTATCTGAGGGGTTGCGAATGGAACTGAACACTGTGCAATCATCAGCGAACATCCCCATTTTTGACCTTATGATGGAGGGAAGGTCATTGATGAAGCAGCTGAAGATGGTTGGGCCTAGGACGCTGCCCAGAGGAACTCCTGCAGCGATGTCTTGCATGTACAATATCTGTGCTTCACACAGTAATACAAGACTCACTCTTGATTCCCATTGCAAAATACTGTTCAATGACTGAACTATTAGCTTTCAGCAGTTCCATAACCAACAATTCAAACTAACTTTGATTATCTAATAGCCAGAAATGATATACCTTGTTCCTCCTTATGGCTTTTTGAGGACCGATTGGAATTTTTCTGTTGCAAATCCGATAATAATTTTTTTTTTGTTAAGGATTTTGGGAAAGGTATGGAGTTGGGCAACCAAAGGTGATTTTTGGTATCAGGAATTTAAGTTACAATACGATGTAAAGGAAACTGTAGCTCTAATTTTAACACCGCCTCACCCCACCCTGCCGACCACCAGTGACTGACGAGAACAGGGCGTGTGGGTGTTAAAATCAGAGTAGCATCCTATGCCCTGGATCCACAATGCACACGTGCCCCGCGTCATTTTAACAGGCATATTTACGGCAGCACGCGTGAGGCCCTTGCCCCAGGCAGGCGAGGGTCTCGTGGACATTCAAAAGTCAGGGTCTGATGGCGTATTTCGGACCCTGATGACGTTTTAACCTGGGGCAGTGCATTCCAGTGCCAGCCTCACAAAGGACACTGGGGGCCAAGGCGCAGCAGTGGTTCTAAAAAATGAGTCAGTTTTATCTTTTAAAGTTTTCCCTGTAGGCCAGAAGCAGCAGGAGTACTCCTCTGGGACCCAGAGGGAAATCTAAGGACTCCCCTTCCCCAGGCTTCCCTCCTCCCTCCCCGATCATGACCGCCCATCCAATCCGCCCTCCCCCGCTCCACCCCTGCGGGTCCCTCTCACTGCACTCATCACACAGGCCGGGTTCGGGCAGGAATCGTACCTATAGTATGTTAATGAGTCCTTGGGGAAGTTTAAATGGCCCGGCCCTCACGTCGGCGAGCTGGGGAAAGCTCGCCGCTTGCTTTGGGGTCTCCGTGCTCACCGGTGTTAAAATCCAGGTTTGGACTTGGTTTCTTTAGAAAAGAGGAGACTTTTAGTTAATCTAATTGATGTTTTTCAGATTGTGAAGAGAACTGACTAAATTGAGGCAGCCATCTTGTTCACTATGACAAAGGGTTGAGATATCAAGGCTACATGGTAAAAATGAGGAAATTGGGCAGAAAGAAGGAAATTCAGTTAGAAGGTTATCATTGAAAGGGAAATAGATTTCTGAAATAAGTTATTGAAGAAGGCCGTTGAAGCAGATGGTCTAACTGGATTCAAAAGGCATTTAGAAAGTTTTAAGCTGGCACATAAAAAAATGAGGGGGATTTCTGTGGCGCTATTCTGCTGCCAAAAGTGTGGCGGGGTGGAACTTTTGCCTCAATGTGTAAAATGTGCAATAAAAAGATATGAGATGTGAGGTCTCGAGCCAATGTCAACAATCTGAGTGGCACCCTGCCACTCTGAGAGGGGGAAGCAAGAGGCCTTTCAGACTGAAGATATAAAGTTGCACATTTTATTAAAACTTTTCCCCTATGATGTTAGGCACTTAATTGAAATGGCATTTGATCCTTCTGAAATTGATTGCCATTTTCCTCTTGAACGTTGGCGGCCCAGAATGGAAATCCATACCTGCACTCAGCCAATGCAGATTTCACTGGGCCAGTTAAAAGTCTATGTGGTGGGATTCCTGTAATAGTCTAGGCATGCTGCAGAAACACCCCCTGTCAGGACATAGGGGGCGAGCAGAAGAAGCTCCTGCCTACCATGGATCAGGATTTTGTGTGCACTGCTGAAGGGACAGAAATCTGACTGATCTAGGTTCCATTCATTTTCAAACTATTACTCATCAGAATTATCCTGGAATTGCACAAGAAGAATCAGGCAATTTCTGGGCTAATTCCTTTTTTGCAAAAAAATTTGATGAGTGCAAATTAGAGCTTTCAATTGAGCGATGTGCTGAAACGAATTATGGTCCTGGATGTATTCTTAGTTGCATACAACCTCTCCAGTGGTTTCTAATAATGATCATGTAAAATGTGTAATAAAAAGATATGAGATGTGAGGTCTCGAGCCAATGTCAACAATCTGAGTTAGAGATAGATATTGTTCTGACAATTGGCTTCTCTGTACACGCCTGACTCCAAAATTCCCCATACATCTGCAGAAATCACATTGAGACATGGTTCATCATTATTGATATTAAAAGTACCTACATGGCTAAACAGAGCAATTAGCAATGTACAAAAGAGTTTAACAAATCTAATCCAGCTTAATTAATAAAGATTAATATAGTTGTGAAACTGAGGTAGGCCAATTGTTAGTCTGTAGAGATTAGTGTTAAAACTGTAACCAGTTCAGCAGTTTTAATGTTATTCTTTTCTGGTATTTCTTAAAATACCCGAACCTGCTTAGCAGCAGAATAATAAACTGTGCATTACATGCGATTATAAAACAGCTCACTATCTGACTTACCATGAGCATCATTACAGGATACTGACATGTATCAGTTTGTTGCTGTTCCAAACATGCTTTTTGCCCATGTTAAAAGTATGTTCTTTGTATTTGAAAAATATGAACTTCGTTAGCCAGTAAAATAAAGCCAATTTAAGAAGATTGTGCAAAAATCGCATGCATTCTACAAGTGGAGATGTCTCTGCCAGTATAGCTCACCACCCATTTAAATCAACTACTCTTCGATATATTTCAGAATGCAGGTGGTTAGCCTGCTAAAGTACTAAACCCCCAGTGTTGTAGAAACACAGTTTTATGCAACGATATCACATATTATCAAAGTTATCCAATATTGCAATTGCTTTTGCTGACAAGCAGTGAGTAATGACTACCTCGGGGCTCTGTATTGGCTGAACAGCTTTTTCATTTCACTTGTATTCAGAATCTGTGATCTGATTGAGTTGTTGTTGAAACTGAGAATGCTTTAATGAAGATTTATTCACCGTTCAACATTTTTAAAGCAATGCAAAAAAAAAAATCCATTTTTTCATATGTATTTGCAGAAAAATACTTGGAAATTAAGTTATTTTGGGCTTTTTTTGTGATTGCTATCGGTGAGGTCAGGCAAACTGATGTTTGTTGAATGGCTCTGGGTCAAATATGAGTTGATAGCTTTAATCTACTGTGTACCTGCTTCACTTGCATGCAGTGTCATTAGGACATTTATACTAACAACAATGTATTAATGATGCATTAGGACATTAACACAGTATACATTTCACCAAAAACTTTGCTAGTATAAGTGATAATTCCAGGTAACTAGATTTTATCTTCAGGTGCTGGTGATGTGGTGCCACTAGTTTGATGACATTTATCTCAATGGGTACCATAGGTTTCTTGGGGAAAAAAATAATTTCAGCGAACCTATAATGTAAACATTTTCCGTCTTTCTATTAACATGAATGTGGAAGAGGAAATATGGAGTATATTTTCATTTGGGTGTAAAGTGAAGTGAAGTAGTAGACATGAATAAGCAGCTGGGTAAGATTGGTAGGCAGGGGTTGGGGGGGGGTGGATTTTAACTCCCTCTGTTGGGTGGGAGTGAGCAGTTAAAATGGAGCGGCTCCATTTCCCGCTCCGTCCCGCTGATCACCGATTTTAACACCATTGGTTTTGGTGGCGAATGAGGTGCCCGACAGACCCAGGGAGGAGCTACATGTATAAATGCTAATCAGGGTACTATGGCGACAATTGGACCCTGAAGGCATTTTAACAGGGGGGAATCTGCTGCAGCTTTTTGGGCAGGCTGGGGCCGGTCGGCAACTGGTGGAAAGGACGAAGAAGTCCTTAAGGTAAGTGTAGGACTTTCCTTTGTGGGGCCAGGAGGAGCAGAGTTACCCCTGTTTCGCATTCGCCCCACCCCCCCTGCCTGAAACCCACTCTGGGTTATAATTGAGCCTGTAATGAATGCTAACAGATCAAAAAGTTACTTTATACCAGTAAATTGTTTCTTATTTCCACCACAAAAAGGGCTGAAAGGCAGTTAACATAAAAAAACATGTTAAGTTGTTTTTTTTAAATAAAGTATGAATGTCAAATCATTATAAAATTCTACAGCCTTATGCAGGGGCGAATGGCAATGAAAGTGGATTTCTGAATTCCCATTCAGAACGGGGAAGAAACCCAATATTTGGATGTACCAGCACAGTTAATACTTACTATTGAAAAATAATCAATGGTAGACTTCGAAGGGTACAGCCGCATTCCTTTTATTAATTGTCTCCTAAGGGTTGAGGGTGGGACAGCAAGTGTGTGAGTCAAGTGATCGAACAGGACCTGTGTGTCCTGCTTAATAAAATGGACTTTATTTGACTTAAGCATACTCCACGGGAGAGACGGTGGGGCTGAGTGGCAGAGCGCGACATCTGGCTGCCCGATAGTGCCAACCGGAGGCCGAGTCCATATTGATGGCTGGGCCAGGCCTCATTACCATGGTCCCTGTGGGTTGCAAGCAGAAAACAGCAGCCTAGCAGCCCTAAGCCCCCGCATTCTCAGGTAGCCTGAAGGCACGGCCTGGCCCAGAATAAGGTAGGTCAGGGGAGGTCAGTTTATGGGAGAGGCTGGGGGACGTGGTGCAGCAGTGGCCCAGGTTATGTTTGTGCAACCTGGAGGAGCACTCCTGCTCGTCTTGTCCCCCACAAAATTAAATAAAACTTACTTTTGGGCTCCTCTTCATGTGGATTGCCAGCTGAAAATTACGTGGTCCGACTGGTTCTGTCCCCAAATGTAAATTGGGGTCTTATGTGCGTCATAGGATCCCGATTTGCATATTAACAGGGCTTAACGCCTGAAACAGACGGGCATTTTAGCCGCCTAGCGGTAGGCCTTTTAAAGGTGGCATCAGCTGGCGTACCTGTGTAAACGAGGTGGTGAGCCATTTCAGAGCCGCTCCTATCCTGTTTACACTGGGCGCCTGGCCATTTTAACTTCAGAAGTGTGGAAGGATCATATTACAGGTGTGGTGTGATCAGCTAATTTTCCATCATATATGGTTTATAATTTGTTTTAGATAAAATGGCGGGATTATAAACTATTGTAGTCTCCTGACACTTTGCTTGACTGCCTTAGGGACTCAGAAAGGAATTTCCCAGATTTTTTTCCTTAAGTGATTTCAATTTTTTTCCTTTTTTTGCCTCTCCCAGGAGATTTCATGGTGAGGGGGTGGGTCACTTTGTGTATATGGTTGCATAGTGTCTAGATGGGGTGAACTTGGTGGTATTTTATTATTTTTTTGCATGTTCATATCTAATTAATTAGATAAAGTAAAATTGAGAGCACTTTCTATTTTGTTTGACAGCCATTTTGCACAAACAGGAAAAGTACTCCTCTTTGGGTTTTTGCATGTTGGTGGCATGATAGCATTACTAAGAAGCTAATATGTGGCAAGCTGAGAGTCTATAGGGCTGCAGATCTCAGTCCTTGTGACAATATTAGTTTTGCACGACTTTTATAACAATACTTAAGCTACATTACACTGAATGAATTTATTTAAAATATTGAAAGACAGAAACCAACAAATGCTAGATATTTAGTTTGTATCAATATAATTTTGAATAAATGCATTTTTATTCCTGGGCAGTCATCCTTTTAAAAAGAAAAGAAATAGGGTTTAGCCTTGCATTATTAGATAACTTTAAAATATCTTTAAAATGTGCATATAAATACAAAACAGAAATGCAGGTATTAGATAGATTTGGTTGAACTGTTAATATATATGAATCCCAGATGAGATGGGAATCACTGTAATACCATTTGAAATGTGAATTTAAAATTCATAGAAAATGTCAGTTGTCTCACTTAGGTGTGAGTGCCATGTTAACGTCGTTCAGTGTGCAAAACTCAGAGGATTTAGTTATTGAAGACCTTATTTATTGACCTATTTAGTTTCCATCTCACACCTCTCAAGAATCCAATCCATAAAAGCTAGCTTTGAGAGCCAGATCTGCAGAGGAATAAATAGGATTTGATAAATCAAAAAAAAGGCTGAGATTTTAACAGAGGTTACTTTTATGAGAATTTCTGCTGATTTTATTTGAGCTAAAATTGTTATGTAGCAATAAATTGCTGTTGGCATGAAATTAGTGATAGATAACTTCATTTTAAATAAAGTCAATTGTAAATATCAGATATTGCAAAACAGTCCTGTGCTGTTTCTATAAAGCTGCAGTTTTAATATCTTATCGGAAAATCAAAATATCTGAAGTTGAATTGTTTATTATTCACTTCAATTATTGTGCGCTTCTTCTTACAATATTTATTTTGAATTGTGTGGGGTCAATTTTGACTTTTGAGAGATTGACAGGTGAAGTACGCTGGTCGGCTGCCCATTCTGGTGGTGAAGCGGCCCCCGGCTCCCCTCATTTAAATTTGGCAGGCAAGCTGTGGGGCGCCAAGCAGGCGACCCAGTGCAGTCGCCGAATTGAGGCCTCTAGATCGGGTCGGGGAACCCGTCAGCTAGGCAAGTGGGGGTATAGGTGTCGCGATCATGGAGGGTGGGAGTTCCTCGGCAACAGTGGGCCGGATTATTTTTGTGGGCCTTGGAGGAGCAGGAGGACGTGGAATTGATCGCAGTGTGCACTGAGCAAGTTCCGACCTAAAATGGCAATCGGGAACCTATTTACGTGATAGGATTCTGATTACCATATTAAAAGGGGCCTACTGCCTGAAACAGGATGCCTGGTGGTAGTTTCCTTTCAAAATGGAACAGGCTGGATTGCCAATGTTAATGGGGCGTTAAGGCTACCAATCCCATTTTGAGATGAATATACACCAGTTCAAGGATGTGCGGAATGCAACATTACTGCCAGTTTTCCATGTTTTTTTTTAAAGAAGATGAATATGCAAACTAGTGCATTTGGCATTTGTACAACAGTTTTTTACTCTTTGTTCAAAAAATAGTTTTTAACCTTTGCTTTGTCATTATTTCCATTTTGCCGCTGACGAAGTAGCAGAAATGTGCAATTTGCAAACAGGCAATTTCGTACAATATGATTTCAATAAAAGCAATGGAAGGAAAAATGGCCAATGTTTATAACTCTCATTTTAACACTACGCAATGTAGTTCTTTATCGGTTTTAATAATTTTAGCACAAAATATACAATGTCAAAGCTTAACCTTATAGGAAAGCCTTTTGGCATTCAATGAAAGTAAAGTTTTCCAAGTATTGTGGAAAATTATTTGAAGTACACTGTATTAGAAAGTGGAGGCACACTTCCAATCTACTAGTTTTTTCATGTGCGATCTTAAATGCTTTAGCTGTACAAACAGTTTTTGCGGTACTGTGTTAAATCATTCATTTTTTTGTATCAAATTTTGTATTATGAAAACATTAATTAGAATTTTAATAAATCCAGTTGGTAGATGTTGATCATGAAGGATGTCCTAATGTTACCAGCAAACATAATTGCTAGAAATTTCGAGATTTATATACATGTCATAGAATCATAGAAAAATTACGGCACAGAAGGAGGCCATTCAGCCCATTGTGTCCACGTCAGCCGAAAATGAGTCACCCAGCCTAATCCCACTTTCCAGCACTTGGTCCATCGCATTATAGGTCACGGCACTTCAGGTGCACATCCAGGTGCTTTTTAAATGAGTTGAGGGTTTCTGCCTCTACCACCCTTTCAGGCAGTGAGTTCCACTCTCTGGGTGAAAAAATGTTTCCTAAGCTCCCCTCTAATCCTTCTACCAATCACTTTAAATCTATGCCCCCTGATCACTGACCCCTCTGCTAAGGAAATAGGTTCTTCCTATCCACTCTATCTAGGCCTCTCATAATTTTGTACACCTCAATTAAATTACCCCTCAGCCTCCTCTGTTCCAAAGAGAACAACCCCAGCCTATCCAATCTTTCCTCATAGCTAAAATTCCCCAGTCCTGGCAACATTCTTGTAAATCTCCTCTGCACCCTCTCTGGTGCAATCACATCCTTCTGTAATGTGGTGACCAGAACTGTATGCAGTGCTCAAGCTATTGAAGAATAGGGAATTCTCCTAGTTCTCTCCGTAGTCCTGGCGTACATTCCTTACTCAATCACCACTCAATTGTTTCTTGTTTCTGGCACCTTACTGTATATAAATTGGCTGCAGTGTTTGCCTATGTAACAACAGAGCCGACACTTTAACGAAAATAGCAATTCATTATATGTGAAGTGCTTTGAGATATCCTGAGGGTACAATAAGTCATTGGGGCATAAATTGCTCGGAGCTGCAAACCAACAGTGCTCGCTGATCTATGGATTTATCCTAACCCACTAGCTTTTCTTCGGGCACTTCCTCGAATAGGAAGCGGAGAAGAGCCCGGCGTTAGTACAAGCGAAGCTAGGACCCTGGGAAAAATGAGAGGATCACACTCTTCCCCTCTACCAACCAGATTGCAGCATTTTTGACAAGCTGTGTTCACTGTCCCTCAGGCTTGGAGCCTTAAACCAGGAAGTGGAAAGGTACAACATTAAAATCAATGTAAAAGCAGTTACAGACAGCAAAACAAAAGAGGGTAAGAAATATTTGAATTAAATAAAAGAGACAGAAGGGAAAAGTTTTTTAAAAAGTTTAATTTTTAAGAAAAAATTTTAATAACCAACAACTATTAAAATAAGAAGTAATGAGACTCCACATTTTTAAAAGTTAATTTTTAGTTGTTTGGCAGTCATTAAGACTTAACGTGCTTTTAATCCTTAGTTTAGCCCTGTATTTTTAACCGTACCTGTTTGGTGGTGTAATTAGTTACTTTCCAGCTTGGCAGATAAGCAAGTTTGCACTTTTTCAATGATTTCTCTGATTGCAGCGTGCAATATCCATTTAATTTGAATCTGTCATATCGCCGGTGAAACAGCAGGAGCAAGTTCGAGATTTCCACGTTTCATTGTGCATGTGCGAACTTGCTCCTCCATTTTGCCACTAACAACGGTGAGCGCTGTTGAGCTTTCCGTTATTTCGCATGCGATTTCTGCCCCATTGTATAAATGCATTCAAAAGTTTATACTAACGACTAGAAATGTGTATCTAGTTTTGTGGATGGTGTGAGAATTTCTCCAGCAGCAGGTCCTGTCTTAACGCACCAACTATTGTTCTGGAAAGTGTGACAATTTCAGTCTGAACTCTTACTTCTCTACTCCATTATTTTAAACTTTTCATCAGGATTTGCTCTTTTTTGCTTCCATTTTAATTTTATTTTTACAGTGTTTGGTTGTTGTTTACTTGTGTCTCCCTTCTTTTCATGGGCCTCAAACAACAAATTTAATATAGGGAACAATGGTGTAAAAATTTGTGGTGGGAGGAAAGATCATTCTATACTTATTGTGACAATGTTATAATTAACCGACATGTTTGAGATAATCTGCTGCAGCCAAGACTGCACATGAAGTTTGTTAGCAAAGCCTGAGAACTGCTATGAGCTCCGTATATAACGTACTTAAAAATCTGAATAAAGTTATTCCTTTTTATTTCAACTTCAATCACAAAAGACCCTGAAACAATTTTAAAAACAATATTACTGGGGGTCAGGGCTAAGCAGAGCTTCTGTGAGGTCAAGATGATACACCTTATGGTGGAAGATTGAACCAAATTAACCCTCTGTGGCAGATTTTGTGATCCAATACCTGAGCCGGACAGCATTACTGATGTTTGATCAGTCAGCCTGGCTTCTTGGTGGAACCTGTAGAAGTAGAACTGCCATTTGGAATTGAGATTCTTTCCATTTGGCTTCAGATAACCATGCAAATCAATGTCCCAGTAGACAAGGTGATGCTACCTAGACAAGCCCCAGGAAATTTACCATTGCTATGTGCTGCTAAATCCCATCGTTTTAGCCAGTTAAACTCCAGCAATACCCTTACCTACACTTAGGAGCCCCTAACATTTAGCTTTTCTCGAACAGCACCTGAGTTCTCTGAGCTTAGATAAGTGGAGTCTGTCTCTATAGGGACAGAGTATGCACCCCCTCTCAGGCAAACAGAAGAGCTCTACTTATGTGGCTTCCTTAGTAGTTTAACTTCGACACCCTTAAGCATGGTGATGGATTTCTGCATGTGTCAGACACTTGACTGGCCAAAAAACATGAGACAACAGTATGAAGACATCTGGTAAACATGAATAGAAGTGTCAAATATCCCATGATCATTACACTAGGAAGATGCACCTGAACCTGCTGAGACCAACACATCTGTACTAAATTATTTATAGTGTGCCTGGTTATTATTCCTCAATGAAGTCAGCACATTGCATTTCCTTGCCTTCTCTGTTCCTCAAATGCTTTTAACTTTCCCCCACACCACAACTACAGAAAATACTCGCTGAGCTTTAAAGTTTAACTGCTGTCTTGAAAAGTATTTCAATACACGTGTGCTCCCTGCTGGTTGGCTCCTGTGTGAATTTCACAACTATCCGTACATTTTACAGCTGTTCTGTGATGAAAAGCAAGAGAAATAAGGGAGGAAAGATTGGATGAGGCCTATTATTGGGCGTAGGTTGTGCAATCACTTTAATATATCTTAACCAAAATTAACAACCAGAGCAAAATCTGGCCCCTAAACTAACCATGTTAAATTTACTTGATTTTAAACAAAATCATACATAGGTTGAAATGTATATCTTTAGAAATTCTATTTTCTTAAGCATGAGTAGAATTTATGGGGTGCTTTTATACATGGGATCAAAGTTAAGTGTGGTAGGTTAGGATTTGATTTCTGAAATGATACAAGCCTAAAGTAATAATTATGGAATGTATTATTGCTGAAGAAATGATATAGAATACTTTTGGTAAAATTGTTTAAATATTTCATTAGTAAAAACTTTTGGGGCAGACTTCAGATGGTCTCCTGGGATTGATTTTGAGACATGACATGTGTAAGTGTACTTGGGAGGAAAAAGCTGACTTAGAACCTATAGGTCCCCAAAGCTCTCGAGGATTTTCCTCCTATCATTTCTGGGTCTGTTGTAGACTAATTGATAGAGATTGATTGCCATGATTAGTCAACAACATCATTATCATTGAATCATGCAACTACCAGGATGGTAGAAGGCGAACTAGATGGACCGTAGTCTTTTTTTGCCTAGCAATTCCTATGTTCCTGTGATTTCCCAATGGGGTACACCCACTCTTCTGCCATAACCTCGGTGGACAAGCAGGAGAACACCTGCAGAAATTCACCTCCTTAATGTGAATAAACATCTCAATCAAACATATTCTGCCGTTAAATGCTGATTATAAGCTAAAGCTTATAATGGGGGTCTTAAAGGCCAAGTTTTTGAGTACATAAAAGTCAAAAGGATTTTTATCGTCTAAATGCTAAGATTCTCATAATAATGCTATATGATGTAACAAAATATTGTGTTATGCCAAACAAAATAGTGATTCTACCTTATACTTCCAGCACTGCGGACAACATGTCCAGTGACACAAGTAATTACAGGATGGAAAATATACCATGGGACACTAATGTACGAACGCCAAACTTGTCTTTCTGAAATTCCTGTCTCTATTAGTTTAGCGGAGGCATTAACCAACTTATTTTAAGCAGGCTTACACTTCCACCAAAATAATGGAAAGAAGAATTTTAGCAAATGTGTTAAGCTTTTATTCACTACTGTCCCACAATGTAATTTCAGGACTTTTCTCAAAACATCAATTTTAAGTGTGGCTGATTAAAGTGATATGCTCCTGCCTGTCATTTTAACAAGTCTCAGGAGTAAGCAATTTTGGCAGTCTACCTGGAATTTTGGCAATGCATTTGCTGTTTGGCAGCAAATTCACTGGTGTTGTACATTTTAAAAGCACGTTTATTTAAAACTCTTCAAAACCATTGTACTTTTTGCTGCAGGTAACTAGTAGCAGAAAGAAATCCACTGCAGAGTGATTTGAAGGAACTGGATCTCTAGCTAAGATCCAGACCAAACTTTTAGCATGAATTTTATTAAAAATTAATGCTACTCTGCCTTCTAATGCTTTACCTAAAATGCACATCATTTTGTTAAAATTGTTGTTATTTATTACAGGCCTTTCAATTGATTATGCTGAAAACAAACTGTATTGGATTAGTTCTGGAACTGGAACCATAAACAGATGTAACCTGGAAGGTGGTAATTTAGAAGTGATCAGCTTAATGGCACAGTACCTAACCAAAGCAACTGCCCTGGCTATTATGGGTAAGTATAAAACCATTGTGACATAGCAGTATTGGCAGGTGGGGTTATGTAGTTTGCTAATTTGGAGGCTAAAATTCCTCCTGTTGATATTTTTAGTGACATAATTACAAAAAATTATCGACAAGAGGAATTTGACCCTCTAGAGAGCATTGGCAAAAAAACAGGTCTTTTGTTTGATTGAGCAGCACAGAAACACTTCCTCAATTTGGACACGATGAAGGTAAGAATATACTTGCTATAGTATTCAGAGTGAAGCATATTCTTGTTTTTGACACCACTGAAACAGTTCTCCTCACTTCCAAATATAGAAGTTACATCATGTAAACAGGCCATTTGGCCCAACCAGTCTGTGTTGGTGTTTACCCTCCATGAGAGCAAATGGCCCTAATCATATTTACCCACCTTTTCCTTCATCTACCTATATAATCTAATTTTGAATGCTGACATAGTTTCTGCCTCAGCCACTAACCCTGGAAGTGAATTCTACAACCTCACAAATCTGAGTAAGGAAGTTTCTCTTTCTCTCTGTTCCAGATTTCTCACATTTAATCTTGTATTTATGGTCCATATTCTCCAAAAAGAGACAAAAGCACTTTTCTGTTCCAAAATTATAAAACTAATAGCAACTGACAAATTGAAGAAAATGCTATCCTCCACACTGTTTGTCACTTATAAAAAATTCATAAAGCTTTTTAAAAATTCTAAAATTATAACCTAGAAATTACTATTGGTGAAAGTGGTAGACAACTGCTTAAAGTATTCATACAACATTCCCCTGTTTTAACACAGGCATTACTTTGGTTAATGCCTCTTAAAATAGCAATTGTAAACAATTTTACAACACCAAGTTATAGTCCAGCAATTTTATTTGAAATTCACAAGCTTTCGGAGGCTTCCTCCTTCCTCAGGTGAATGCTGTGGAAATGGGAAATGAAATCCTCGAACCTCTCGCATTTATAAATCACAGAACAATACCTGGTGATTACAGACATTCTTTCCAACTGCCCGTTGCCAAGGCAATTAGTGTGCAGACAGACAGGTGTTACCTACAAGGTCTCCGAATATACAAACCACCAAAAAAAAACAGAGAGAGAGAGAGGCAGAAACATGGAAAAGACAGCAAATGACCCGTTATATTAAAGACAGATAACATTTTGTCTTTAATATAACGGGTCATTTGCTGTCTTTTCCATGTTTCTGCCTCTATATCTCTGTTTTTTTTTGGTGGTTTGTATATTCGGAGACCTTGTAGGTAACACCTGTCTGTCTGCACACTGATTGCCTTGGCAACGGGCAGTTGGAAAGAATGTCTGTAATCACCAGGTATTGTTCTGTGATTTATAAATGCGAGAGGTTCGAGGATTTCATTTCCACAGCATTCACCTGAGGAAGGAGGAAGCCTCTGAAAGCTTGTGAATTTCAAATAAAATTGCTGGACTATAACTTGGTGTTGTAAAATTGTTTACAGTTGTCAACCCCAGTCCATCACTGGCATCTCCACATCTTAAAATAGCAGACAGAGAAATGTGATAGAAACATATCAAGTGTTCATCCACTAAAAGTGTCAGCATGAATTTCTTGGCCAATATCTTGCAAATTATTATTAATAGTTTGTCCCATGATTGGATAATACACTGGTGTGCATTTCTCTTACTGTTTTCTCATTGCTCTTGGAGATCACATTTAGTGTGAGACATGATTGATAACCTGTCATTTCTAATAAAACAATCAGTGTTTGAGAATCAAGGTCCAGCAGTGGGAAAATGGGATGGGTTAGAAGAATTGAACTGATTGTGGATTTAACACCAATGCAGAACTGACCCGAATGGGCCTGTGTGGCAGACTGAGAATAAAAGATTGGCTATTCATAGAATTTTTTTTTAACACTTGGGAAATTCCAGCCTTGATAACTGACCATTTCCTAATATTTTTACCTCATACACTGTGAAACAAAATTAATTTGATAATAGTCTATCCAGATTCAGGAATAGCTTTATTGCTGTACGATTAAGTCCATACAACTAAAATATACAATTTTTAAATTTAAAAGAATATTAAATGCCTTCACTCCTTCTGTCTTCACTTCTCCCCCATTTTATCACCATTCCCATTCTTTCCCTAGTTTTCATTACTTGATCTTCAATTTCACTTTTTTCCCCCGAACAAATGAAACTAATCTGTCTATTCTGACCTTTTAAAGATTTGGAATATTCTACTTGGCTCTTTTCTGCCTCCGAACTCCCAATGTCCACTTTGAAGGTGGGAGCAACTTTGATTGACTAAAACTGAGGACTAAAAGGTTATTTTTATAACCAATTGAAACCCGGCAATGTAAAATTTTACATGATTGCATCATAGACATAACTAGATAGATCTTTAAAATGATTTTTATGCATCAAAATAGAATTAGTACTGCACAATGAATTACCTCACTCACACAGGTAATTTTAACTTTTATTGCTGGGGTTAAAAATGGATATTGCAGGCTGCTGGTTCGCTATCACCCATTTTTTTGCCCAACAATAAAAATTAAAATTACTCCCACAGTGTTGAAGGCATAATCATGCCTCAATAAGATAACTTATCTGTGGACAATAAGGGTTAATTATATAACCAATTTTTTCAGTATTCAATTCATATTACCTAATAAAAGTAGTAACTTCTAAACCAATTGCTGTCAAATAAATCAGCTTTAGCATACAGTTTTACATGGACCCCAGCACCGAGGTGAAAAATATTATTACAGATGTTTAATGAAATAGAGTAAGAGTTTCTGTGTTTTAATTTGGGTGTAGTTTGTAATACTTCATTAACACAAACATTTATTATACTGAAACAGAGGGAGTAATGGTAACGTAATTAAGGTAAGCAAATTAACAGTAATGAAGAAAATAATGGCACTGAATAGTGACAGATCTCCAGGTTTCTATCCCAGGGCTTTAAAGGAAGTAGGTGAGAACATTGCAGAAGCCCTAACTATAATCTTCCAAAGTTCTCTTGGTTCAGGAACCGTTCCTTTAGATTGGAAAATTGCACTTCACTCCGCTATTTAAGAAAGGTGAGAGAGGGAAATGAGGGAATTAAAGACCAGCACTATTTCTTCTAAGTTGCGCGCATGCATGACTGCGAAGCAGTTCGTTGTGTGTCGTGCACGTAATCATTCCGACCGCGCACCAAACCAATGCTCGCAGGTGGAGACACTGCTGAGGTGGACGTCTGCTACCGATCACTTTGCAGCAAAGGCGGGAATTAAAGTTAAGTTGGACGGGAGCGTTGTACTGTGGATGTCAGTGTCTAGTGTGGGTCAGTGGTACAGCTGCTCAGAGACCAGTGTCCACAAATAGTATATTGTCCGATGGATGGATATATATATATATATATAATATATTCATTGGACAAATAGTGTAAATGTATATATATATATATGTAAAAATATTAAAAAATCAGTGTAACAGTTTATATAAATATATGTTGAAGAAATAGTGTAAAAGTTTGTACATATATAAAAATATATGCTAATTCGACAAAAATTGTAGAAGTTTATATATAGGACAAATAGTGTAAAAGTTTGTATATATATATATATATATATATATGTACATACACACACACATATACATTTTCATCCCTTCATGATATAACTGATTTGAGTTTCCAATCAGAAAACTTCAACACGAGGATTCAGTAAAGATTCAGTGAGGAGATGCGTTCGATTAAATGAAAGCTTTTCACCTTCAGTGCGAATTGTGGAGAACTTTTACTTTACTCTAAAGGCAAACATATTTAAAGCATTGGTAGCAAATAACATTGGATTAGTACAATTAACAGATTTTGTCACCATCCTATTCGACGTTAGCTTCTGGAGTAAACTCCAAATGAACCCAAATTGCATGGCATATTGTAATCATTGTTTATTAATTTCCATATTTCATTTTTATAAATTAAGTTATTCTGACACAGATCATGTGTAATACTGTTATTAAAGATGCTTCTACAATTGTGCTAAAATATATGTTCCAATCTCATTGGTACATTGTAATCAAAACAATGAAGTTGATTTAAATTGTTTTATGCAACTGCTATCCAAAAGCCCTTAGTTGCCCCAAGGATTGTCTCTTTTTATCTTTGTCCGTTGCCTCCCTCAGTTCAGGTTCTTCATGTCCAAACTGCTCCCTGCCTTACATAGAGGCAGCCAAAATTAATGAGACCTGCAAGGTGTACAATTGTAATGCAATCATTTTTTAAATCCTGCTGAGGATTCAATGGGGAGGGGGGAGGGGAGAGCTTTAATTAAACTGTTCCCTGTCCCTAAATTCATACTGACTGATTTGACAGCTGTTTTGTATTTCTGACTCAATTTTGAAATTCTGATTGCACACGATTTATTTCTGTTTGAATCAGAGTCATTAAGCTGATTCAACAAAAAGCTGATAGGAATCTTTCCCATCAGATAATTTTTAATAAAATATAACAAGACTGGTCTGCTCAATCCTAGTGCAATTTAAGAAACCCATTTCATAAATTATATAAATTTATCAGCCAATATAACATTAAATTGTTACAATTATCCATTATTTTGTATATTTGTTCTGTTTGTTAAGTACCCTGAATAATGTTTTCAAAAAGGTGTTCTATTCAAAGTTGCAACTTTTTTACGGTGGCGCACCCAGCCTTTATATCAGTGCACAAACCCAAATTCATTCCGCACATGGCTGAAAAAAATTAGAGGGAACATTGTAGACTAGTTAGTCTAACATCTGTTGTCACGAAATTACTGGAGTCTACAATTAAGGATAGAATGATGGAACACCTTGAAAATTTTCAGCTGATCAGAGACAGCCAGCATCGATTTGTGAAGGGTAAGTCATGCCTGATGAACCTGATTGATGTTTTTGAAGAGGTGACTAAAGTAGTGGCCAGGGGAAAGTCTATGAATGTTGCCTGTATGGACTTCCAGAAGGCATTTGATAAAGTCCCTCATGAGAGACTGTTAGTTAAAGTGGAAGCTCATGGAATTGAGGGCAAATTATTGACCTGGTTCGGAAATTGGGTGAGCGGCACGAGACAGAGTTGGGATAATGGGCAGGTGCTCAAATTGGCAGGATGTGACTAGTGGTGACCCACAGGGATCTGTGTTGAGGCCTCAACTATTCACTGTATTTATTAATGACTTAGATGACAGGAGAGAGAGCCACATATCCAAGTTTGCCGATGACACAAAGATAGACAGCATTGTAAGCATTGTAGATGGAAGCATAAAATTACAGAGAGATTTTAATAGATTAAGTGAATGGGCAAAACTGTGGCAAATGGATTTCAATGTAGGCAAGTGTGAGGCCATCCACTTTGGACCTGAAAAGGATAGGTCAGAGTACTTTCTAAATGGTGAAAAGCTCGAAACAGTGGAGGTCCAAAGAGACTTAGGGATCCATGTACATAGATCATTAAAATGTCAGGGACAGGTACAGGAAATAATCAAAAAGGCTAATGAAATGCTGGCCTTTATATCCAGAGGACTAGAATACAAGGGGGTAGAAGTTAAGCTACAGCTATACAAAGACCACACCAGGAGTACTGTGTTCAGTTCTCACACCACACCTTAGGAAGGATACATTTACCATGGAGTGAGTGCAACGTGGATTTACTAGAATGATACCTGGACTCCAAGGGTTAAATTACGAGGAGAGATTACACAAACTAGGGTTGTATTCCATGGAATTGTGACGATTAAAGGGTGATTTGATTTAAGTTTTCAAGATATTAAGGGGAATTGATAGGGTAAATAGAGAGAAACTATTTCAGCTGGTTGGGAGTCGAGGACTAGAGGACATAGCCTAAATATTAGAGCCAAGACTTACAGGAGTGAAGTTAGGAAACACTTCGACGTGCAAAGGGTGGTAGAAGTTTGGAATGCTGTTCCACAACCGGAAGTTGATGCCAGCTCAATTGTTTATTTTAAATCTGAGATTGATAGATTTTTGTTAATCAAAGGTATTAAGGGATACAGGGCTAAGGCGGTTATATGGCGAAAGGTCGCAGATCAGCCATGATCTCATTGAATGCCAGAACAGGCTCGAGGGGCTAAATGGCCTATGTTCCTATATAAGAGACCTGCTGCAGATATTATGCAGCTCAGTCTATTTTAGTCCAGTTTTGTTTTTAGCCAAATTCTCGTTGTAGCTGAGTGACAAAACAAACCAACAACCTCAAAGATTGTAGGCTATCTTGAATTTATCAATAACCTGATTTGGCTCAATTCAGACTACTTCAGGATCGGATATTTTTCTTTTTGCATAACTTGAGCAATATTGCAACATTGCTTTTTTCCAAAAAGACGATTTGTACTGAAACAGACTTGAAGTTCCTTAATAGTATAATTTTCTCCAGTCACTATGGTGAGCAAGTATTAAACTTGTTTCGACATCTTATACTTGCAATCACTTTTTCACTCACATGACCAACCAGAAGAACTATAACCCTTGACCTTTTGGAAAGGCATTGGCCCCGATATTTACAGGGAGGTGGGGAGGGAGACGGTGGCGCCTGTTAACGGCCGAGAAACCCAGAAATACCAGGAAGGTGGAATTTAACGCTAGGACCTCATTAGAATTTTTTTACTCCATTTCCCACCCAGCAGCCGGCCGGATTGAAGGCTGACCAGCTGCCGGGTGGGAAAGCCTGCTGTAGATGGCAGATGCCGGGGACCGCTGGGGACTGTCTCCGGCAATCGAGAATGTCGGGGGTCGTGGTGGGGGGCTTGGAGCGCGGTAGCAGAGAGGGAGGCGGAGAGACTGCAGGAAGGAGAGATCGTGGGAGGAAGTGATAGAAACACCGGAGGGGGGGTGAGATAGAGATTACAGGCTGTAGAGTTCACGGTTGGGGGTGGGGGGATTGGGGTCAGCAGATCGCAGATAGAGGAGGAGGGGCTGGCTGATCGTGGGGAGGGAGAGATCGCGGCAGAATGTTTGCTTGAGGGGCGGGGGAGGCACTGCTCCTCCTGGCCCACAAGTATTGCTGGAAAAGAACTTACTTGCTGGAGCCGAGAGCGTCCGCTTCCCTTCAGTTGCCAAGTTTCCCGAGCCCTGGGAAATCCAGCCCGCAGTCATTAAATTAAAATGGCTGCCAAAATCTGAGGAATGAAGCCTCATTTAAATATTAAAATAACTGACCCGGCTCTCCAGAGCGAGTTACTCGGCCGCCCCCAATCCAGCCACTGTTAAAACGGAGCCAAGTTCGTGATGGGTTGGGGGCGGGTTTCAAGTTTTTAACAATTTAACACCCCCTCCCCCTTCCACCCATCGTGGAGGAGTTAAAATTCCTCCCATTACGTTGGTGGAGGTTTAATGAGAGGGTGCAGCTGGAGAACGTAACGGGAAGAACGTAACCTAAAATAGTGAAGAATGATAGAGATCACACTGCTTAATGGAAAAAAAGTGAAAAGCGGAGGAGCACTTGTGCTAATCCTTAAGTATCACCATTTTTGATCACACAGAATGTACAGCACAGAAACAGGCCATTCGGCCCAACAGGCCCATGCCGGTGTTTATGTTCCACACTAGCCTCCTCCCTCGCTTCTTCATGGAACCCCAACAACATATACTTCCATTCCTTTCTCCCTCGAGTTTATCTTGCTTCCCCCTTAAATGCATCTATGCTAGTCACCTCAACTACTCCTTATCGTATCGAGTTCCACATTGCAACCACTTTCTGAGTAAAGAAGTTTCTCCTGAATTCCCTAATGGATTTATTGGTGACTATCTTATATTTATGGCCCCTAGTTCTGGTCTCCCCCACAAGTGGAAACATCTTCTCTATGTCCACTATATCAAACCCTTTCATAATCTTAAAGACTTCTATCAGGTTAGCCCACAGTCTTCTTTTTTCTAGAGAAAAGTGCCCCAGCTTGTTCAGTCTTTTCTGATAGATATAATCTCTTAGTTCTCGTATCATCCAAGTAAATTTTTTTTGCACCTTCTCCAGTGCCTCTATATGCTTTTTATAATATGGAGACCACAGTAATGCAAGTGTGGTCTAACCAAGGTTCTATACAAGTTAAGCATAACTTCTCTGCTTTTCAATTCTAGAAATGAATCCCAGTACTTGGTTTGCTTTTTTTATGGCTTTATTAACCTGCGTTGAGACTATAGCCTCTAGTTCCAGACTCTCCAGCTAGGAGAAACAGCCTCTATCCTGTCAAGCCCTCTAAGAATTTTATATATATCAATGAGATCACCTCTCATTACCAAGCTCCAGAGAATGTAGGCTCATTCGACGCAATTGTTGTAACCTCACTCCTTTCAAAACTGCAACATCACTTTTTCCAAAAATTGCCAATTCTATTATTTCAGATCAGTTTTAGCAATTCCATCCAATCAATTAGCAATCTGCATACATCTAGCTAGAATTATAGAATGGTTACAGCACAGAAGGAGGCCAATCGGCCCATCAAGCCTGTGCCGGCTCTTCGTAAGAGCAATCCATTTCCCTGTTCTTTCCCATAGCCCTGCAAATTTTTTCCCTTCAACTATTCAGACAGTTCCTTTTTGAAAGCCACGATTGAATCTGCTTCCACCATCCTTTCAGGCAGCGCATTCCAGATCATAACCACTCGCTGTGTAGAAAAGTTTTTCCTCATGGTTCTTCTGCCAATCACCTTAAATCTGTGTCCTCTGGTCCTTGACCCTGCTGCCAATGGGAACAGTTTCTCTTTATTTACTTTCTCTAAACCCTTCATAATTTTGAACATGTCTATCAAATCTCCTCTCAACCTTCTCTGATCTAAGGAGAACAACCCCAGCTTCTCTGGTTTATTCACGAAACTAAAGTGCCTCATCCCTCGAACCATTCTAATAAATCTTTTCAATATAACTTCCTTGCTTTGTTCTCTATGCCTCTATTTATAAAGCCCAGAATCCTGTCTGCTTTATTAATCACTTCCTCAACCTGTTCTGCAACCTTCAAAGATTTGTGCACATATACCCCCAGGCCTCTCAGTTCCTGCACCCCATTTACAATTGTACCATTTAATTTATATTGCTTCTCCTCGTTCTTCCTGCCAAAATGTATCGCTTCACACTTCTCTACATTAAATTTCATCTGCCATGTGTCCGCCCACTCCACCAGCCTGTCTATGCCCTCTTGAAGTCTATTACTATCCTCCTCACTGTTTACTACACTTCCAAGTTTTGTGTCACCTGCAAATTTTGAAATTGTGCCCTGTACACCCAAGTCCAAGACGTTAATATATATCAAAAAAAGCCATGGTCCTAGTACCGACCCCTGGGGAACACCACTGCACACCTGCCCCATGGGCTTCAATTTTACTGACAAGCCTATTATGTGGCACTTTATCAAACGCCTTTTGAAAGTCCATATACACAACATCAACCACATTGCCCTCATCAACCCTATCTGTTACCTCATCAAAAAACTCAATCAAGTGAGTTAAACACGATTTGCTTTTAACAATGCTTTCTTTTATTATTCTACACTTGTCCAAGTGACTATTAATTTTATCCCGGATTATCGTTTCTAAAATCTTCCCCATCACCAAGGTTAAACTGAATGGACTGTAGTTGCTAGGTTTACCCTTACACCCTTTTTTGAACAAGGGTGTAACATTTGCAATTCTCCAGTCCTCTGGCACCACCCCCGTTTCAGAGGCGGATTGGAAGATTCTGGCCAGCACCTCTGCAATTTCCACCCTTACTTCCCTCAGCAACCGAGGATGCATTCTATCTGGACCAGATGATTTAACTACTTTAAGTACAGTCAGCATTTCTAGTACCTCCTCTTTATCAATTTTTAGCCCATCCAGTATCTCAACTGCGTCCTCTTTTACTGTGAGTTTGGCAGCATCTTCTTCCTTGGTAAAGACAGATGCAAAGTACTCATTTAGTACCTCAGCCATGCCCTCTGCCTCCGTGCGTAGGTCTCCTTTTTGGTCCCTAATCGGCCTCACCCCTCCTCTTACTATCCGTTTACTATTTGTATGTCTATAGAAAACTTTTGGATTCTCTTTTATGTTAGCTGCCAGTTTATTATCATACTCTCTCTTTGCCCCTCTTATTTCCTTTCTCACTTCTCCTCTGTGCTTAATATATTCAGCCTGGTTCTCACTTGTATTATCAACCTGACATCTGTCATATGCCCCCTTTTTCTGCTTCATCTTACTCCCTATCTCTTTCATCATCCAGGGAGCTCTGGCTTTGGTTGCCCCACCTTTCCCCCTCGTGGGAATGTACCTAGGATGCACCCGAACCATCTCATCTTTAAAGGCCGCTTATTGTTCGATTACAGTTTTGCCTGCCAATCTTTGATTCCAATTTACCCCGGGCCAGATCCGTTCTCAACCCACTGAAATTGGCCCTCCTTCAATTAAGTATTTTTACTCTTGATTGCTCCTTGTCCTTTTCCAAAACTAATCTAAACCTTATGATACCATGATCAACGTTCCCTAAACGTTGCCCCACTAACACTTGCACCACTTGACCCACCTCATTCCCCAAAACCAGATCCAGCAATGTCCCCTTCCTTGTTGGGCCGGAAACATACTGGTCAGAAAAGTTCTCCTGAACACACTTCAGAAATGACTCCCCCTCTTTGCCCTTTACTCTTACTATCCCAGTTTATATTAGGATAGTTGAAGACCCCATTATCACCACTCTATATTTCTTGCACCTCTGTAATTTCCCTGCAAATTTGCTGCTCTGTACTACTAATCCACTAATCCCACTATTTGGTGGCCTATAGAATATACCCAGTAGTGTAATGGCACCTCTGTTGTTTCTTAACGCTAACCAAATAAATTCTGTTCTTGACCCCTCAAGGACATCCTCTCTCTCAAGCACTGCAATATTCTCCTTAATCAACACTACCATCACCCACCCCCTCCTTTTGTTCCTTCCCTTTCTTTCCTGAACACCATGTATCCAGGAATACTTAGTACCCAGTCCTGCCTTTTTTTGAGCCAGATCTCCGTTATCGCCACTACATCATATTCCCATGTGGCTATTTGTGCCTGCAGCTCACCATTCCTAGTTACCATGCTTCATGCATTTACACATATGCACTCTAAACCTCTTAGACCTTCTTGTATTCTCTTAGTCTGATCATCTCGCTAGGTTTGGGACCCGAGAGAATCAACAAACAACTTATTAAAAAAGGTCACTTATAACTCCTTTTAAGTCGTGAGAACTAAAAGTAATAAAGTCAAAGAATGGAATAAAATAATTCTACTTTATTTTGTAGCTGTATCATTTTAATTATCAGGAAAGGTTTTCTATGTGATCTGTGCACTTTAAGTTGGATTTTCCAGATCACACTAAAATGCAGTTCATTTATACCAAATGAAAAAGTGCGTCGCAATATTATGTTCATGTTTCTTGAGGAACTACTAGACTTTCTCCAACTTGTGCATTTATGGATATGATCGGTTGTATTTGGAATAATCAATTGTGCATTCCTTCCTGCTTATTCAAAACAAGTTTTTTTTGCCATAGTACAACCCTTTTATTCGATAAAGCCTTCACTGTAGCAATATATTCAGCGAGTTAACTCCTTCACCAACTTAACAAAATGCATTTTAAACAGCATTAACTTATGTGTAGATTCGATTGCTATTCACATAAGATGACCACAAATGTTTAGAATGCCAACAGCACCAGCAGTAAATCACCAGTGTGTTGATCCACATTAGAATCCCATTTTTGAAGTAAATTGCATTTTATCAATGAAAAGATGCCATTAATCCTTTTAAATGCTGAACGATGATTTCATTACAGAAATAATAAAAGAGTATCACAAAATTCCTATTTATTTCAAGAATATTATGAACTTATTGTGATTGGAAAAAATAGCATTAGTAGCGTCTCTGCTATAAATTGTAATTTGGAAAAGATGCCAGAACTATTGGAGATTGTAACTGAGCAGAGTGGATTTAGATTCCAGCAAATAGCATTATAAAGCCATTGAGGTAATAAATGAGTTCTGAAATCTTCAGTCGTTCCACATGTTTCTCCAGTTCTACTTTGTGATTGCCAGTCCCAGAAAGTTACAGAAGGTGATTTTCAGAAATAATGTTGTGGTACAAAAGTGTTTAATTAAGAGATGTAAAGGACCTATTGGGGTTCAGTTTTCTCTGAATATTGGAACTAAGACAGACACTAAGGGCTCTATTTTCGCACCCACAATCGGGTGCGTTCGTGGTAGGGGGGCTGCGAAAATCCGGGATTCCCGGGGCAGGTCCGGAGCCTGGCTCCAACCCGCCCCATTTCCGGGTTCCCCAGTGACGCGCTCACATGCGCGCGCAGCCCCCGCATGTGGGAATCCCGCCGGCAATTAAAGTTGGCGGGGTGCCACTTAAAGTACTTGAACAGGTACTTCAGGTTGTTTACAGACCTGATTGACCTGATATTTTAGGAGGGATCGGATTTTGCAATTAACTGAGATTGTTTCCCTTTCTGGGGGAAACACTCCCAGTTCAAATGGACGTGTTGCAGCCACCAGCCTGTGGCAGCTGCAAAGGTCCATTTGACAGGTGGCGGGGGGAGACCCTCACTCATTGCAGGAGGCCACTCTGTCACTTTGGACAAAGTTTGGCCTCCACCACTCTCCTCCTAACAATCAAATGCATAAACTTGCACACTTACCCCGGTGTCCAGACACATGTACCTACCTTGCGGACCCCCTCAAATGTACATCTTCCGGATGGGGGCCGCTGTAGCTGCAGTCATGACCTCCTCGGAGGGCAAACAGCATCACCAGCCTCGCTGGCCACGCCGTCCACCTCTGACACGTGGAGCTCCACAACACAGTGCTGTGACACATCCACCTGTACAGCAGGAGGGAGGGCAACCGCAGAGAGAGATGCTTCGCAGAGGGCACTACCCTCGCCACAGGGTCTACAGACCGAGGCTCAGCTTCCGTGGACATGTAGTCGTGGACATCTGCAGCCTCCTTCATGCCGAGCTGCTCCCGGCTGGCCCGAGCACCATCTTCTTACCTGTCGCTGTCAAAGTCACCACTGCCCTCAACAACTTCTTCTCCGCATCCTTCCAGGGTGCCACCGGGGACATCGCCGACGTCTCTCAGTCGTCTGCACAAAAGAGCCCTGCAAATACACCTACACCCACTCTGCAGTGACACAATGGGTGGCATCAGTTGTGGGTCTTCATTGTGATCCTCAGGAAAGGGCAGTATTGCACAAACCAAACAAGATTCGCAAAGACATGGCAGTCGTGGTGCCAATATAATATGTGATGTGAGTTGGTCAGAAATTAAATATAAGTAAACACCATGACAAACCCTCAAACACCCTTCATGCTCACGACACGTTTGCCTTACGCTTCCTACTGCACATATGTGATGCATGCCCTGTGGCTGCAGCACAGGTAGTGGCAGGTTGAGTGAGGCTGACCGTGAAAGAGATGCATCAGAGGGTGAGTATCAGATACAGGCATGAGATTGTATAAGGATTGGGTTGAGTGGTAGTGGTGGGATGAGTACTGGCGAGGTGAGTAAGTGCAGGTAAGATGAGGATGAGCTTTGATTGGGTGTGAGGGGTGATGTGATAGAATAGTGTTGGCAGTGCAGAAGGAGATGTGGGGTGGGGGCGGTGATGTGGCAGACGGAGGGGAGGGGAATGAGTAAGTGTACTCACTTCAGCTGACCGACTTAGGTGATTGAAGCGCCTCCTGCACTGTATGTTGGTGGTGCTGGTGACCTCGTCTGCCGCCTCGAGCCAGGCCCTAGGAGATTTGAGGGGATAGGAGGGGGACCTTCAGCACATGCTGATGTTGCTGCATAAGTGCTGCCGACGTATTACTACTTGACCTCAGCAGGGAGCAATGGGTAAGGAGACTGCAACTCAACAATTGTCTGATATGATCTATGTCAGCTACTGTAGCTAAATCTGCTGCCAAGGAGCAACATTGAGACAATGCTCTTAGTGGAAGTGAAAATTACCAACACAGTCAAATTCTGTGTCACCAAAACACTCTGGGCACCAGCAAGAGGCATCTCGCAGGTCAGTCAGCTTGCAGTTCAGTACTGCACAACCGAAGGAACAAATGCCTTCTTTCGCTGTCAGCACACATCAAGTTCAGCACCAGCTGAAGAGGCAAACCCAATATTGTTTTCAATTGTATGCCATTGCAGAGTACTGATGGCAGTGATATTCATGTAGTTGTAGATCCCACGCCATCCCTTTTATCAACTGAAAGATTTGCTGCTCCCTTAACATTCAAGATGTTATGTGGCCACCGGCAAAAATTACACCAGTTAGTGCTTGTTTCTCAGAAGCGCTCAATGAAAGAATCATGAGCTTTCTCAGCTAACTGAGTGGGAAGATAGAATGCAAGATTGGCACCTGGGAGATATGAGTTATCTTCTCCAAATGAAATGTGGCTACTCTAGCTCACTGAAGGGGCACAAGTGTGATGGGCACTCATCATTGACTTGTTTTTTTTTTCCTGTGAGGCTTTCATAAATCCAATCCTACAGAAGTTTGTAAATACATTTCAACTAAAATCGCCTGGCCATTGTCCATGGTTTCGAAGTCATTTAGGTTTAATTGATGTGTACGAAACAATTTCCCCGTTAATTTTACCACTAAGAGATAATGACTATAGTCTTCATGGTGTACAACATTAGCTTTTATTAATTACTTGAAAGCCACATGCCTGTTCTTGTGCTGCTGCACACACATTTGGTGCAGATAATATTGCACTGCTGAGAATTCTCTTAATCGCCCCGATGTCCATCTCTCATTTGTTTTTAAGCATATCTGAACCATTTTTATTATGTCTTGGACTGTGAACCTACTTCATTGCCTTGATAATATCAAAGAGAACTTTTCTGAGAGATGCTCACCACCTACATTCTTGAACTCTTCCCCTTTTAGTTTGTCAATGATTCTGTATGCTACTCAGTGGTGGTTTATGGGGCAGACAACAATTGCTTCACAACAGTGCCCAACTCGGTTGTGGAATCCACAACTCATGCAGACCTATTTCCATCATCTTGTGCAATCAGGCACATCAAGGATTCTTCAATCGACAACCCAGGCCCGGAGCCACTTCTACCATTTAACGGGTGGGTACTCCTTGTCTTACCCAATGTGACCACTACCAGTGATATACCCGGCTACTGAGAGGCTGTGGACATGGGAATTCCTAATGTTGGGAGGCACTGCTCCTAGCTCTGCACCCTCCGACACTGATAGCCGTGTTTGGGATGGGCAGTGGCTCTGCCTCTTACAAGGGCATCAGGAAACTCCTATTTAAAGCCAGGACCTGCCATATCCATAATCCAGCCTAATTTGCAGCCTTTCCACCGCAGTCCCACCAGTGTTATAGCAGGGATACGCTGGAAGGACTGTGGATTTTCAGCCCTCCCCACCTTTTAAAGGATTCATTGGAGAGGAGTCAGAAAAGATCATGAATGAAGTAATGCTCTAAGTTAAGTTCACAGCATTGATCCAATTTTGATTGGAGAAGAAAAGATTGCACGGATACATAATTCCCATCTTTAAACTCCTGGATGACATTGACATTAAACTGTGATCACAGTGAGAGGATGAGCACAAAATTAAGTAGTTTCAAGAAACATTGGAGATTAGCAGTAGTAAATAATATAATAAATAAACAGCCAAAAAAAGCTATGTCAAGGAACTCTTTCTTAAAAATAGAACTGAGTGAGTGTCTGGTAAGCTATGGAATTGAATAATAGAAAAAGTATAGATTTAAATGACAACATACATTACAGAAAATTACGTGGATCACAATAATAGATTGATGATCTGGAATTTTGCGAGGTTGTCTTTGAGGTTCAGGGACAAATTTCGCAGAATCTTAGCTCCTTTACTCTTTCACCTACCTTTGTTCAAAGGAAGAGTTTGGTATAATTAATAACAATTCACAATCTTAACAGTCTGTTGGAAAGAGAATGATTTATGGCCTGTAACTCCTTTTGTGTTCCGTGCTCTCTCCTGTTTCTCTCTCTTGCATAGCCATACAATTGCAGAGGCCGGCCTGATTCCTGTCACTTAAGTAGATGCAAATCCATTTTTATGTGTAAAGGACTGATGATTCTGCACCTGCATGCCTCATTTTTCCATAAAACAAATCCTCAGTCAGTGAGCAAGTTCGCTGCACAGTGTGGTATTAAGGCATAGATGCCAGAAAAGTCCCAGATTTAATCCTTACTCTGTGCTGAGTCAGCTGCTCTCCTCTGGAGCAGTATTAGGGGGAGTGTGGAAAGGGCAAAACCACAAGTCTTGGGGTGGGGGAGATGTAAGAGAAACAAAAACTGGATCATGCTGATTTATAACTTGTACCAATGCCCAGCCTTCTATTGAATTTTGTTTTTCTCACTTTTCTTCCCCTCTCTCCTAATTTGACGGCACAGATACCTCAGTCAAGTTACCATGTTCCATGCAGGAACCTAGACAGTGAATATTACCAGGTTATTAGACCATAGTGACACATCACAACAAGCCCAAATTGGCCCTCATCGAACATCCACACATGTACATTCTTCCAGTAACAGGAACCTTGGCTGATTTTTCTTCTCTCTAGCCCAGGAACACTGTGATCACTTATGATACATTATACTGCCCCCGTCTGACCTCAACTAACTTAGCACAGACCAAGAATCAAACATGGGACTTCCCTGGCCTGCGTAACTTAGTACCGCAATACACAGTGAATTTTACCTACTGGAGGTGCTTTCACTGAATTTTATAATATCCTGGCCATTTGTTTTTTAAACTATTTCCATTAACTGTTACACAAAGACACACCCACCAATCATATAAATTATTCTTCTTTATAGGGATCTCACTAAAAACTGGCAGAGCAAGACAGTAAATCTGATGCATTTAATTCGTTCATTTAATTTGATAAATGTGTCATTGCTGCACCTACTTTAATGCTGACTTAAAATAAATAATTAAAATTATCACGAGTGCTGCAAGTTTACCCATTAATGTGAAAATGGTGATGGATATCTGCACGATATTTTTAAATGTAATTTTTTTTGACAGAAAAGACGAATAGCAGGCAACAATAACTAAAAAAAAAATCAGAGAAATTGCAGGCAACAGCAAAACAGAAAATTATCTATTTTTTCCTGAAAAATCGATCACAATTAAAAAAAGCTTTGTGTTCAAAAGAAGCATGTAAGAGGACAGTCGAGAAGAGTTATCACTGTTCTGAGCCCAAACAGCTGCTGAAATTGCGTTTACCTTTAAAGCTAAAAAAATTTACAAAATCATGAAAAAATAACCTGACTATCCCGTTAAAATAATTTATTTGTCTTGCAGTGTTCCAAGTTACTTTATGCTTTGAGAATTTGATTTTACAGTGATGCTGAGCAACATCAAGCATATCTGGGTCAAGTGCGGGACTGGACAATAGTACTGCTTAACTATGCAACCTGGGCATCAACAAAAAATCATGCCTCTGCTAAGTTATAGAACAATCAAGCTAAAAACACATTAGAGATATATTTACAGCTCTAAAATTAAATAACACTCTGTGACAAATAATTTTAGCACATGCTCTATTTGTTTGGCAGAATGAATAAATTATTTTCTCTTTTTGAAACTGAAGCTTTAGACAACTCTGTTAAGTAACTTAACGGCCCACTGAAAGTACTTGTTTAAAAAAAAAACGTTTTTGAAAGAGTTAAATTGAGCTACATCACAAATTTAGATCTTACTTGTATTTTGGCATTGCCAATAAAGAATCTCTTAGAGCCATACCTCTTCCCGTATGTGGCCAAAAGATGTGTCTTGGTTATGAGAATGTAGTCCGTCCTCCCATTATGAGCTGCCTGATTCACAAAGTTGGCAGCATCTCTTTGGAGTGTATTTGCTCCTTCTCAGCCTGGAAAAGTTTCTTAAGGCATTGTTCCCTTACACACTCCAAAGTGAATTTCCAACGACATGTGAATCAGGCAGCTAATAATGGGAGGACTGATTACATTCTCGTAAGTAAGAGACATCTTAAGGGAGGAATAACTGAAAAAAAAACAAAAATAAACCAAGTGAATTAATTACATAAAAACTTCAGGTAAATATATAAAACAAGGTTAGATAGAGATGGCTGTGCTGGTGGTGTGCCATAACTGCAGCATGTGGGAATTTGCGGAGAGCAGCATGATCCCAGGCAACCGTATCTGCAGTAAATGTCTGCAACTCAAGGAACTTTGGCTCAGAGTTGTTGAGCTGGATTCTAAGGTGCAGACATTGCGTTGCGTCAGGTAGGGGGAGAGTTACCTGGACACTTTGCCCCAGGAGGCAGTCACACCCCTTAGGTTAGGTAGTGGTTTAGATTTGGTTAGTGGTCAGGGATAGGAGGATGTGACTGCGAGTCAGGCAGGTAAGGGGACCGCAGATGCAGTGGTGGAGGAGCCTCAGCCTTTGCCCTTATCCAACAGGCACGAGGCACTTGCTACCTGTGTGGCTGAGCACAAAGACTGCAGGGAAGATGGGCAAATTGAACACAGCACCATGGTACAGGAGACCATTCAAGTTGCGGGGGGGGGGGAAGGAATGTGGTAGTGTTAGAGGATAATATAATCAGGGGATTGGTACTGTTCTCTGCAGCTGCGACCGGGAGTCCCGCAGGCTGTGTTGCCTGCCCAGTGCCAGTGTTAAGGCATCTCCTCATGGCTGGAGAAGAACTTGGAGCAGGAGGGGGAGGATCCAGTTGTAGTGGTCCAAGTAGGAACCCACGACATAGGAAGAACTAGGAATGAGGTCCTGCTGAGGGAGTTTGAGGAGCTAATGTCCAAATTAAAAAGCAGAACCTCAAAAGGTAATAATTTCTGGATTACTACCTGAGCCACGTGCAGATTGGCATAGGAACAAACAGATTAGATGGTTAAATGCATAGGTGAAAGAGTGTTGTAGGAAGCAGGGAGTTCAATTCGTGGGGCACTGGCGCCAGTACTGGGGAAAGAGGGAGCTGTTCCATTGGGATGGGCTGTACTTAAACCAGCTGGGGCCAATCATAGAATCATAGAACAGAAGGAGGCCTCTGAGCCCATCAAGTCCGTGCCGGCTCTATGCAAGAACAATCCAGCTAGTCCCACTCCCCCGCCCTTTCCCTGTAGCCCTGCAGATTTTTTCCTTTCAAGTCCTTATCCAGTTCCTTTTTGAAGGCCATGATTGAATCTGCCTCCACCACCCCCTCGGGCAGTGCATTCCAGATCCTAACCACTCGCTGTATAAAAAAGTTTTTCCTCATGTCACCTTTGGTTCTTTTGCCAATGGGAACAGTTTCTCTCTATCTCCTCTGTCTAGACCCTTGTCCTGGTGAATTGAATAACTGGGGCGGTAGATAGGGCTTCAAACTAATAAGAGGGGGGCAGGGTTCAGGTAAGGGTGAATTTATAAGTCTAAGGATAAAAGTCAAGGCTGTAGGGCAGAATAATGATTTGGGTAAAAACAGGCCGAGTGTGTCAGGAAGAGACAGAAAGTTCAACAAAGGAAATAGGGCATTAGTGACGAAGGTCGCATCAGGGAAAAAATAGTGAAAAGCGAAAATTAAAGGTGGTATATCTGAATGCACGAAGCATTCGTAATAAGATAGATGAATTAATGGCACAAATAGAGATAAATAGGTTTGATCCATAGCCATTACTGAGATGTGGTTGCATAGTGACCAATATTGGGAAATAAATATTCCAGGGTACTTGACTTTTAGAAACGATAGGCAAATTGGAAAAGGTGGGGGTTAGCCCTGATAACAAAGGATGAGATAAAGGCAGTAGTGAGAGGATCTTGGATCTTAGCTCAGAAAATCATGATGTAGAATCAGTATGGGTGGAGCTCAGAAATAACAAGGGGCAGAAAATATTGGTTGGACGAGGTTTTTTTTATTCGTTCATGGGATGTGGGAGTCGCTAGCAAGGCCAGCATTTATCGTCCATCTCTAATTGCCCTTGAGAAGGTGGTGGTGAGCCGCCGCCTTCAACCGCTGCAGTCCGTGTGGTGAAAGTTCTCCCACAGTGCTGTTAGGAAGGGAGTTCCAGGATTTTGACCCAGCGACGATGAAGGAATGGCGATATATTTCCAAGTCGGGATGGTGTGTGACTTGGAGGGGAACGTGGAGATGGTGTTGTTCCCATGTGCCTCCTGCCCTTGTCTTTCCAAGTGATAGAGGTCACGGGTTTGGGAGGTGCTGTCGAAGAAGCCTTGGCGAGTTGCTGCAGTGCATCCTGTAGATAGTACACACTGCAGCCACGGTGCGCTGGTGGTGAAGGGAGTGAGTGTTTAAATGTGGTGGATGGGATGCCAATCAAGCAGGCTGCTTTGTCTTGGATGGTGTCGAGCTTCTTGAGTGTTGGAGCTGCACTCATCCAGGCAAGTGGAGAGTATTCCATCACACTCCTGACTTGTGCCTTGTAGATGGTGGAAAGGCTTTGGGGAGTCAGGAGGTGAGTCACTCGCCACAGAATACCCAGCCTCTGACCTGCTCTTGTAGGCACAGTATTTAAGTGGCTGGTCCAGTTAAGTTTCTGGTCAATGGTGACCCCCAGGATGTTGATGGTGGGGGATTCAGTGATGGTAATGCCGTTGAATGTCAAGGGGAGGTGGTTAGACTCTCTTGTTGGAGATGGTTATTGCCTGGCACTTGTCTGGCACGAATGTTACTTGCCACTTATCAGCTGAAGTTTGGATGTTGTCCAGGTCTTGCTGCATGCGGGCATGGACTGCTTCATTATCTGAGGGGTTGTGAATGGAACTAAACACTGTGCAATCATCAGCGAACATCCCCATTTCTGACCTTATGATGGAGGGAAGGTCATTAATGAAGCAGCTGAAGATGGTTGGGCTGAGGACACTGCCCTGAGGAACTCCTGCAGCAGTGTCCTGGAGCTGAGATGATTGGCCTCCAACAATCACTACCATCTTCCTTTGTGCTAGGTATGACTCCAGCCACAGGAGAGTTTTCCCCCTGATTCCCATTGACTTCAATTTTACGAGGGCTCCTTGGTGCCACACTCGGTCAAATGCTGCCTGGATGTCAAGGGCAGTCGGTCTCACCTCTTTTCTGGAATTCAGCCCTTTTGTCCATGTTTGGACCAAAGCTGTAATGAGATCTGGAGCCGAGTGGTCCTAGCAGACCACTGAGCATCGATGAGCAAGTTATTGGTGAGTAAGTGCCGCTTGAGAGCACTGTCAATGACACCTTGCATCACTTTGCTGATGATTGAGAGTAGACTGATGGGGCAGTAATTGGCCGGATTGGATTTGTCCTACTTTTGTGGACAGGACATACCTGGGCAATTTTCCACATTGTCGGGTGGATGCCAGTGTTGTAGCTGTACTGGAACAGTTTGGCCAGATGCGCGGCTAGTGCTGGAACTCAAGTCTTCAGCACTACAGCCGGGATGTTGTCGGGGCCCATAGCCTTTATTTTATCCAGTGCACTCAGCCGTTTCTTGATATCACGTGGAGTGAATTGAATTGGCTGAAGACTGGCTTCTGTGATGATGGGGATATCGGGAGGAGGCCGCGACGGATCATCTACTTGGCACTTCTAGCTGAAGATGGTTGCAAACGCTTCAGCCTTGTCTTTTGCACTCATGTGCTGGGCTCTGCCATCATTGAGGATGGGGATGTTTACAGAGCCTCTTCCTCCCATTAGTTGTTTAATTGTCCACCACCATTCACGACTGGACGTGGCAGGACTGCAGAGCTTTGATCTGATCCGTTGGTTGTGGAATTGCTTAGCTCTGTCTATAGCATGTTGCTTCCGCTGTTTAGCATGCATGCAGTCCTGTGTTGTAGCTTCATCAGCTTGGCACCTCATTTTTAGGTACACCTGGTGCTGCTCTTGGCATGCTCTTCTACACTCCTCATTGAACTAGGGTTGATCCCCTCGCTTGTTGGTAATGGTAGAGTGAGGAATATGCCAGGCCATGAGATTACAGATTGTGCTGGAATACAAATCTGCTGCTGCTGATGGCCCACAGCGCGTCATGGATGCCCAGTTTTAAGCTGCAAGATCTGTTCTGAATCTATCCCATTTAGCACGGTGGTAGTGCCACACAACACGTTGGATGGTGTCCTCATTGTGAAGACGGGACTTCTTCTCTACAAGGACTGTGCGGTGGTCACTCTTATCAGTACTGTCATGGACAGATGCATCTGCGACTGGTGGATTGGTGACGACGAAGTCAAGTAGTTATTTCCCTCGTGTTGGATCGTTCACCACCTGCCGCAGGTCCAGTCTGGCAGCTATGTCCTTCAGGCGCCCTAACAGCACTTGTAGTGTTGGACAGAGTATAAATCAGGAAATTAGAGGTGCATGTCACAAAGGTAATGCAATAATCGTGGGGGACTTTAATCTTCATGTGGACTGGGCAAATCAAATTGGCAAAAGTAGTTAGGAGGACGAGGAATGCATTCGAGACATTTTTCCAGAACAATATGTTGAGGAACCAACTTGGGAACAGGCTATTTTAGATCTAGTATTGTGTAATGAGACAGGCTTAGTTAGTTATCTTATAGTTAAGGATTCTCTGGGGTAGAGTGATCATAATATGATAGAATATCATATTGAGTTTGAGAGTGATGTAAGTTTAAGCAAAGCCAATTAAGAACATAAGAAATAAGAGCATGAGTAGGCCATATGGCCCCTTGAGCCTGCTCCAACATTCAATAAGATTTTGGCTGATCTTCTACCTCAACTCCACATTCCCGCCTTATCCCCATATCCCTGGTTCCCTTAGTGTCCGAATATCCATCGATCTCAGTCTTGAATATACTCAATGATTGAGAATCCATAGCCCTCTGTGTTGAGAATTCCAAAGATTCACAACCCTCTGAGTGAAGAAATGTTTCCTCATCTTGGCCCTAAATGGCTGACCCCTTATCTTGAGACTATGAACCCTGGTTCTAGATTCTCCTGCCTGGGGAAACAGTCTCTCAGCATCTACCTTGTCAAGACCAGGAAGAATTTTATACGTTTCAATGTGATCACCTTTCATTCTTCTAAACTCCAGAGAATATAATGCATTTTACTCAAACTCTCCTCATAGGATAACCCTCTCATCCCAAAGTGGATCATTTCACATTTCCTCACATTATACTCCATCAGCTACCTTCTCGCCCACTCACTTAATCTGTCCATATCCCTTTGCAGTCTCTTTGCGTCCTCCTCACAGCTTACTTTCCCACCTAGCTTTATATCGTCAGCAAACTTGGATACATTACACTCGGTCCCCTCATCTAAGTCATTGATGCATATTGTGAACAGCTGAGGCCCAAGCACTGTTCCTTGCGGCATCTCACTAGTTACAACCTGCCAAACCAAAAATGACCCATTTATTCCTACTCTCTGTTTTCTGTCCATTAACTGGTCCTCAATCCATGCTAATATATTTCCCCCAATCCTATGAGCCCTAATCTTGTGTAACAAGCTCTTGTGTGGCACCCCATCGAATGCCTTTTGAAAATCCAAATATACTACATCCACTGGTGCCCCCTTATCTACCATCAAGTCCAGGGGATTTGTCGACTTTTAGTCCACTTAATTTCTCCAGTACTTTTTCTTTGCTAATCTTAATTACTTTAAGTTCCTCGTTCTCATTAAACCCTTGGTTCCCCACTATTTCTGGTATGTTTTTTATGTCTTCTACTGTGAAGACAGATACAAAATATTTGTTTAACCTCTCAGCCATTTCCTTATACCCCATTATAATTTCTTCTGTCTCTGGCTCTAAAGGACCCTTATCTGAGGAAGGATGTCCTTGCCATGGAGGGAGTGAAACAAAGGTTTACCAGACTGATTCCTGGGATGGCAGAACTGACGTATGAGGAGAGATTGGGTCGACCAGACCTATATTCACTAGAGTTTGGAAGAATGAGAGGTGATCTCTTCGAAACATATAAAATTCTAACAGGACGAGACAGACTAGATGCAGGAAGGATGTTCCCGATGGCTGGGGAGTCCTGAACCAGGGGTCACAATCTCAGGATACGGGGTATGCCATTTAGAACTGAGATGAGGAGAAATTTCTTCACTCAGAGGGTGGTGAACCTGTGGAATTCTCTACCACAGAAGGCAGTGGAGGCCAAGTCATTAGATGTATTCAAGAAGGAGATAGATATATTTCTTAATGAGTACTGAGTTAGACGATCAGCCATGATCATTTTCAATGGTGGAGCAGGCCCGAAGGGCCGAATGGCCTACTGTTGCTCCTATTTCCTATGTTTCTATGACCCACGTTTACTTTTGGTAATCTCTTCTTTTTACATACTTGTAGAAGCACTTACAATCTGTTTTTATATTTCGTGCTCGTTCACTCTCATTCAATTTTCTCCCTCTATCAATTTCTTGGCCATTCTTTGCTGATTTCTCATACCCTCCCTTACCTCAAGCTTACTATGCATTTTGTCAACATTGTAAGCCTCTTCTTTTAATCTAATACAATCCTTAACTTCTCTAGTTAGCCACGGTTGGACCACTTTTCTTGTGAAGTTTTTATTCCTCAAGGGAATGTATATTCATTGAGAATTAGAAATTATTTCTTTAAATGTTCGCCATTGTTTATCTACCGTCATATCTTTTAATCTAATTTCCCAATTTACCTTAGCCAACTCACCTCTCATGCCTGCGTAATAAGGTGAGAGACTAAGAAATGTTGGTAGTCAGAGGGATTTGGGTGTCCTTGTATATGAATCGCAAAAAGTTAACATGCAGGTACAGCAAACAATTAGGAAGACAAATGGTATGTTAGCCTTTATTGCAAGGGGGTTGGAGTATAAGAGTAAGGAGGTCTTGCTGCAATTATATTGGGCTCTGGTGAGACCACATCAGGAGTACTGTATACAGTTTTGGTCTCCTTACCTAAGGAAGGATATACATGCCTTAGAGGGGGCACAATGAAGGTTCAGTAGATGGATTCCTGGGATGAGAGGATTGTCCTGTGAGGAGAGATTGAGTAGAATAGGCCTATATTCTCTGGAATTTAGAAGAATGAGAGGCGATCTCATTGAACCATATGAAATTCTTAAAGGGCTTGCAGGATAGATGCTGAGAGGCTGTTTCCCCTGGCTGGAGAGATGAGGAAAGATTTCTTCACGCAGAGGGTTGTGAATCTTTGGAATTCTCTACTCCAGAGGGCTGTGGATGCTCAGTCATTGAGTATATTCAAGACTGAGATCGATGGATTTTTGGACACTAAGGGAATCGAGATGTTGGGATAGGGCAGGAAAGTGGAATTGAGGTAGAAGATCAGCCATGATCTTCATGAATGTCGGAGCAGGCTCAAGGGGCCTTATGGCCTACTCCTGCTCCTATTTCTTATGTTCTTATGAATGTTGGCCATTCTTTAAGTAATGCCATTTGATCTTCAACATCTCGCTCAACTTACAGTTGGGGTCTTGGTATATTGTCTCATCCAAAGGATGGCATCTCCGACAATGCAGCACGCCCTCCATACTGTACTGATACATCAGCCTGGATCATGTGCTGATGTCCTTGAGTGGGGTTTGAACCTGCATCTTTCTGACTCAGAAAAGAGTACTTTTGAGTGGACCAAGCCGTATTCGATTGCATTGAATAAATTATTTTAGTTGTCTTTACAATCAATCCTTCACATGAATTAATGAACTTGCATTTATATCACGCTTTCCTGACCTCAGGATGCCCAAAAGTGCTTTACAACCAATAAAGTACTTTTGGAGGGTTAAATTGAATAATGCCCGAGTCCGAGCACGGGCATTGCGGTGCGTGATTAACCCGCGCCCGGTGGTTCCGATGCAGGCAACACGAGACATTCATGCTGCCTGGTCACTTACCTCATATAAGCTCAGCAATCAGGCCTATCCACGATGTTTGCAGCAGGTTCGCACTTCTCAACAGCAGGGGAACCCCAGATATCATGGGATTTGCTCACACCTCTTAAAGGCAGCCTGCACCTCTTACTTTCAAAAAATAAGATGCGGATCTGCACAGAGTCTGAACGGAGATCAGACATCGCACACGTAAAACACAGATGCAGGTCCCGTCCCTATGTTTACAAACTGATGAGTTATATTAAAATATTGAATATAGGTTGCACACTACTAAATCGCGCATCCTCCAATCTGCATGCCAGACCTCACCAATCTGCCGATCTGAGTTTGTACCAAGCCTGCAAGAGTGCATGCACCAAGGTTCTCTGCTGATGCACTAGCGGCCTTGGTGCAAGAGGTGGACAAAAGGAGGGGCATCCTCTATCTGTGGCGGGGGGTGGGGGGGCAAGAGGCCCTCCAGACATATACTCAAGAGGCCCTCCAGACATATACTCAAGAGGCAGTAGGGGGACGCAGTCAATGCCAGGCGCATAGCACCACGAACATGGATGCAGTAAGAAGAAGTTCAATGCTTTGACACGAGTGGTCAAGGTGAGTGAGGCCAACTGTCAAGTGGCATCTCCTACCAACTGCATCCACTGTTCCACGCCCTACACTCTGCATCACGCACCTACCAACAAAGCCTTTCAATCAGTACTCAACTCTTCCAATCAGATGCTTCCTCTCACCCAAATACATTACCACTGTTGCATGCCGCACACCCACAATTCCACAGGTCACACACACTGGCAGCTATTCAACCATGATGGGCACATCACTCAGACATCCTGCAGGACACTCACCAACACACGTCTCGCTTTCTTGCAGGAGAAGATGGCGCATAACAGGAGGCAGTGGCATATAGCCGCTCGAGCCTGTTCCATCATTCAATGAGATCATGGTTGATCTGTGACCTAACTCCATGTACCTGCCTTAGCCTCATATCCCTTAATACCCTGGATGCACAGAAATCTATCAATCTCGGATTTAAAATTCACAATTGAGCTAGCATCAACTGCTGTTTGCAGAGGAGTATTCCAAACATCTCCCACCCTTTGCATTTAGAAGCATTTCCTAACTTCACCACTGCAAGTCCTGGCTCTAAATGTTAGGCTAGTCCTCGTATTCAAGTATAGAAGACCTCCAAAATCAGGTACAAATGCATCAGCAGCCAAAAGCAATAATCCATCAACTAGCCTGTAAGTACATAGAAAATAGGAGCAAGAGTAGGCCATTCGGCCCTTCAGGCCTGCTCCGCCATTCAAAATAATCATGGCTGATCGTCTAACTCAGTACCCTGTTCCCACTTTTTCCCCATATCCCTTGATCCCTTTAGCATTCAGAAATGTTTCTATCTGCTTCTTAAATACATCTAATGACTTGGCCTCCACTGCCTTCTGTGGTAGAGAATTCCACAGGTTCACCACCCTCTGAGTGAAGAAATTTCTCCTCGTCTCGGTTCTAAATGGCATACCCCGTATCCTGAGATTGTGACCCCTGGTTCTGGACTCCCCAGCCCTCGGGAACATCCTTCCTGCATCCAGTCTGTCTCATCCTGTTAGAATTTTATATGTTTCGAAGAGATTACCTCTCATTCTTCTAAACTCTAGTGAATATAGGCCTAGTCGACCCAATCTCTCCTCATACGTCAGTCCTGCCATCCCAGGTAAACCTTTGTTGCACTCCCTCCATGGCAAGGACATCCTTCCTCAGATAAGGAGACCAAAACTGCACACAATACTCCAGATGTGGTCTCACCAAGGCCCTGTATAACTGCAGTAAGACATCCCTGCTCCTGTACTCAAATCCTCTTGCAATGAACGCCAACATACCATTCGCCTTCCAAACTGCTTGCTGCACCTGAGTGCTCGCTTTCAGCGACTGGTGTACAAGGACACCCAGGTCTCGTTGCACCTCCCCTTTTCCCAATCTATCACCGTTCAGTTAATAATCTGCCTTTCTGTTTTTACAACCAAAGTGGATAACCTCACATTTATCCACGTTATACTGCATCTGCCATGTTCTTGCCCACTCACCCAACTTGTTTAAATCACATTGGAGCCTCTTTGCATGCTCCTCACAGCTCACATTCCACCCTAGCTTTGTGTCGTCTGCAAACTTGGAAATGTTACATTTAGTTCCCTCATCCAAATCATTGATATATATTGTGAATAGCTGGGGCCCAAGCACTGATCCCTGCGGTACCCCACTAGTCACTGCCTGCCACCCGGAAAAAGACCCATTTATTCCTACTCTCTGTTTCCTGTCTGTCAACCAATTCTCAATCCATGCCAGTATATTCCCCCCAATCCCATGTGCTTTAATTTTGCACACTAACCTCTTGTGTAGGACCTTATCAAAAGCCTTCTGAAAATCCAAATACACCACATCCACTGGTTCTCCCCTACCTATTCTACAAGTTACATCCTCAAAAAAAACTCCAGTAGATTTGTTAAACATGATTTCCCTTTCGTAAACCCATGCTGACTTTGTCCAATCCCGTTAATGCCCTCCAAGTGTTCTGTTATCACATCTTTTATAATAGAGTCTAGCATTTTCCTCACCACTGATGTGAGGCTAACTGGTCTGTAATTCCCTGTTTTTTCTCTGCCTCCTTTTTTAAATAGTGGGGTTATATTTGCAACCCTCCAATCTGTAGGAACTGTTCCAGAGTCTATAGAATTTTGGAATATGATCACCAATGCATCCGCTATTTCCAGGGCCACTTCCTTTAGTACTCCGGGATGTAGATTATCAGGTCCTGGGGATTTGTCAGCCTTTAGCCAGATCAATTTCCAAGCACTATTTTTTTTACTCATTCTGGTTTCCTTCAGTTCCTCCCTCTCACTAGACCCTTGCTTCCCGAACATTTCTGGGAGATTATTTGTGTCCTTTCTGAAGACAGAACCAAAGTACGTGTTTAATTGTTCTGCCATTTCTTTGTTCCCCATTATAATTTCCCCCATTCCTGCATGGATCCTTTAAATATTTCTGGTGGGGGGGTCCTCCAGGCCATCTAAGACATGTTCAGGATAAGACAATGCATTGATAAAATGGTGTCTATCAGTTTAAATCAGCATTGCACACTGATCTAACGCATATTCTCCCTACTTTACATGCCAGTGTTCGTTATCTGCGCATGCTCGAAACCCTTTACCAAGATGGCATCCGCCGCACGTAACGCTAGAAGCATGTGCGTGCATCCCGGATGCCATTTTGGAACTTCGGGAGGCCGCGTAGCACTGAAACAGCGGGTGCTACACGGTTGAATTTCTAGCCCTTGAAGTGTAGTCACTGTTATAATGTAAGAAACATTGCTGAGATGTTTTCAGTCATGTATCAACACTCTAGTCTACTCAAGTCTACTGCTCTTTATGGAAATTATATGGTTGTGCTTTTGATTGACTACTCGTATCTACTAATTTCAGTATTGTTCTACATTCCCTAACATATGTCAATGTCCAGTGTCATTCATCAGGTAAAATGCTATGTCTCTGCAGGAAATCCATCTCTTCAGCACATCTTGCCTTCCGGCACAATTTAGTATCAAGAGACAACTTAAGGATTCTGCTGATGTCATTAACAATTATTATGCATCCCCTGGATTCCAGGTCTGTAGGATTCCACTGGCCCAGCTTGAACCTTTTTCCCATTCTTGGCTCTTTGCTGCTTGTCGTTATCAAGGCATCCTTCTGTTCAATTTCCTGCTTCACCATTGATTTCACGGGTATAACGTTTTGTTGGTGACCTTGTCAAATGCCTTCTGAAAGTCAAGATATATGCAACAACATTATCATAATTTATTAACTCAGTGACATACTCAAAAAATGATGACAAATTTATTAGGCATGACCTCCCTTTCTTGAACTCTTCCTACCTTACTTTTTAAAACCTTGAATACACCATGGGATGTGGGAGTCGCTGGCAAGGCCAGCATTTATTGCCCATCCCTAATGGCCCTTGAGAAGGTGGTGGTGAACCAACACCTTGAACTGCTGCAGTCTGTGTGGTTAAGGTTCTCCCACAGTGCTGTTCGGTAGGGAGTTCCAGGATTTTGACCCAGCAACGATGAAGGAACGGCAATAATCAGGATGTTGTGTGTTTTGGAGGCAAACATGCAGGTGGTGGTGTTCCGATACGCCTGCTGCCCTTGTCCTTGTCCTTCTAGGTGGTGGAGGTCATGAGTTTGGGAGGTGCTGTCGAAGAAGCCTTGGCGAGTTGCTGCAGTGCATCTTGTAGCTGGTAGACAGTGTAGCCACGGTGCGCTGGTGATGAAGGGAGTGAGTGTTTAAGGTAGTGGATGTGATGCCAATCAAGCAGGCTGCTTTGTCCTGGATGGTGTCGAGCTTCTTGAGTGTTGTTGGAGCTGCACTCATCCAGGCAAGTGGAGAGTATTCCATCACACTCCTGACTTGTGCCTTGTAGATGGTGGAAAGGCTTTGGGGAGTCAGGAGGTGAGTCACTCGCTGCAGAATACCCAGCCTCTGACCTGTTCTTGTAGCCACAGTATTTAAGTGGCTGGTCCAGTTAAGTTTCTGGTCAATGGTGACCCCCAGGATGTTGATGGTGGGGGATTCAGTGATGGTAATGCCGTTGAATGTCAAGGGGAGGTGGTTAGACTCTCTTGTTGGAGATGGTTATTGCCTGGCACTTGTCTGGCGCGAATGTTACTTGCCACTTATCAGCCCAAGCCTGGATGTTGTCCAGGTCTTGCTGCATGCGGGCACGGACTGCTTCATTATCTGAGGAGTCGCGAATGGAATTGAGCACTGTGTAATCATCAGCGAACATTCCCACTTCTGACCTTATGATGGAGGGTAGGTCATTTGTGAAGCAGCTGAAGATGGTTGGGCCTAGGACACTGCCCTGAGGAACTCCTGCAGCAATGTCCGGGGGCTGAGATGATTGGCCTCCAACAACCACTACACTAATTGTGTATTTATTTTAGGGGCATTATTAATGTCAAGATAACTTGCAATAATTCCCATTTTAAAAAGAAATTGAATTACATGAGCACTTTTTCTCAATTTTCTTGTATTTTCAGAATCAAGATGTGAGGAAAATCTCAGCTGCCGTAGTTCAACAATTCCTTCTATATTCTATTAGCGGCTATATGAATCTTCAGTTGCTTTGTTTTCCATTTCTTTGCTAATCTTAACTTGCATAAATTACAGGATGACTTTCTGATTGCTTGGTAACTCATTCTACCCGCGAACCCAATGTGTCGATTTGCTTTTCTATTTTTCTATCCTCATCCAAAGCTTTTTAAGGGTATTTATGCCTTTTCCAATTCATTCTTAATTTCTTCCTATTTTTGAGCCAACAACATGAAAGAACTTTTATCACCTAATTAGTGCTCAAAAATACAGGGTATGATTGTTGGTATGCATGTGATCATAGCATTCCATACTCCATCAACTCTGCCGAAATAACCTTTTCCCAAATCCCTCCTTACTGTCTCAGAGACCATTTTAAATTGATATCAACTCATCACCGATTCCCTAACTCGAGAAAATATTCTTTCCTTATGCACCCAAACAAACCCTTCATAATTTCATAAACCTGTATTAAGTTTTCTGTTGGCCTCCTCTGCCTGAATGGAAATAGTCCTAGTATCTCATGTGTCTCCTTATAAATACTGTTTCTCATCCCTTATATTGTTCTGATGAAGTTACGCTGTACGCAATCTAAGGTTTTAATGCCCTTTCTATAATGGGGCATCCAAAACTGCACACACTACTCTAACTGTGGCATAAGCATTTCCTTGTAAAGATTTATCATGACATCTTTGCTCTTGTGTGCTATAAAATACAAAATACTGTTGCTCTTTTTGTGGCTTTATCTACCTGCACTCTCACTTTAAAGTTATTGCATGTTAGTATAAATTAGGGTCCGTGTGATCTCCTGGACTCGTTTCGATTGCCGAATGGAATTTGGAGAGGAATTATCATTGAGTACATTCAAGACTGAAATCGATTGATTTTTGGACACTGAGGGCATTAAGGGATATGGGGATCGGGCGGGAAAGTGGAGTTGAGGTAGAAGATCAGCCATAATCTTATTGAATGGCAGAGCAGGCTCTAGAGGCCATGTGGTCTACTCCTGCTCCTATTTCGTCTTATAATCCAGATTTTTTCCCCTAACTGGCCTAGGTTTTTATCTGTTTTTTTGCCTTTCCCAGGAGATTACATGACTACAGGTTGGGGTTAGGGAGGGGGAATGTCTACATTGTATAGCAATAGGCATCAAAACTATATGGGACAGGCCTGATGGGCCAGTGGGTCATGACCTGTCAGTCATTTTCATATGTTTGTACGTTCGTAGGAGTGGGTGATTCTTGGTGCTGTGAGGGGCTTAGTTATAATCTGATAATGACCCCTGCCAGCAAATGTTTTTGGGGACCTAGAGGAGAAAAATAAGAGGACATAATTTAGAATGCTAGCAGTGAGACATCCATAAAACAGAACTTAAAAGGAAAGATGTCCTAGTGTGTTATGCTGCAGTGCTGCATTGTATGCCTATATGCAAGGAAGTGAATGAATAAGAAGGTAAAGAATGAAAGACAAAGGTTGATACTAGGCTGCCACCTCACCATTCCCCACTCCCTCTAATTCCTCCATACTCAGAACCCAGGACCCTCTCCTCTTAGATTTTAGGTGAGGTGACAGCCCCCCCCCCCTCCTAGTCTGCAAACACAGCCGTCTGTTATCGACAGCCTTCTTCTATAAGCAGATAGTAACTCTTTCCAGGACTTTCTGCAGGAGGACCACTAAAGCTGCTTCATTGAATGGGGCAGTCCTGACTCATGCTCCTGCTTCAGCTATTTTGACTGCTCTTCAATAGCAGGACAACTTTAAAGGCAACCAGCAGCCCTTTAAGACTGCTGGCACTAGATAATCTGCCTCTTGATCTGGTGGACATCAGAGAGCATCATGCACTGTGTTCCAGGAGTATGTTGATGAGCTGGCCTCGCACTATAGTGTCACGGCAACTTCATGCATTCCAGTGCATGCTGCACCAGAAGAGCAATTGTCCTGCTGGCATGGTCTTGGAACTGCATTATTGACCCCATCTTTTTTATTTCAGTGCAATAGCAATTGATCTTGTTCTAAGTAAATGTTCCAGTTGAGGTTCCATATTGAATGTTGGAGCCCTTTTATAGATATCTTCTTTGCTGATATCCAGTAATATTCATGCCTTGCCTTTGTGCTTTTCCTTAAGTTGAGTAACTTTTCCCTCATTTTCATCAGGGTACTGCTAGTCATTTACAAAATGTTCATCATCTCTATGACTGAACTTCTCTCCTCCTTTGCACATTTGAAAGTGCTCCTGCACTGAAAAATGTCCTTTTGATTCTCCATTACAGATTACATAAGGACTGTTTTGTCATTGGGCTATTTTCTATGATATTGTTCACTCCATAGTTGGATCAATAAGCTTTCTGATATTTATACTGGTTGTAGCCCATTTACTGCTTGAGGGAGATTAAAATGATCATTAGAGTAGATAAAATTATCACCCCTGCTATTGAAATTCCATTTTCAAAAATTGCACATGTTAAAAACTTCTGTTTCTTTCATTTTTCATTATTGGTTTGCTAATCTCAACAAGAAACAGGCATTTTCTCCAAATGGAATAGACAAAAGAGCTGGAATTTGTCTTGGTCCCTGAGATATTAGCTGTTAGTCTGTGGTTTTATTCTGGAACATTCATATGAATGAGCCGGCTTTAAAGTCAGTCACTAAAATACAGCTCTTACTCTTAATAAACATCTTGTGGTAATCAGGACAACTTCAGTTGGCAGTGTGATGAAGTGTCACCACTGAAAATGTTCTCTGTTCATTAATAATTTTAGCCAGGACTTGATGATTCCTGTAAAAACTATGCATGCATTTGGCCAAATCCCATAGATCTAATGCATTTAGAAATATATAGCACAAGTTTAACTTTTATGCTGTGTAAAATCCAAATGAAATAAGGATTTTTTTTAATATGCCTAGAGTTAAGAACAGTTGCCTGTTGGAAACAATCAGCAGGCAAATTACATGCAGCCTTACACTTTCTATAAATTTTTTTTAAAACTTACACTTAAATAGCAACTTTCACATCCTCTGGATGTCCCACAGTGCTTTACAACCAGCACTGGCCTAGAAATTCACTGGCACTGTGCCCGTGTCTCTGGCACTAAATGGATGCCTAAGTATCCAATATGGCGGGCAGGAAGCGCACGCTCATTATGAGCCAGATTAGTGCCACCTGCCATCTTGGTATTGACAAAAAAAAGAGACATCCAGGGCCCACACCTGAAACATAGTTTTCCTGCATTCAGGAAGACCAGGTCAACACATGACCTAACTAGCGGTCCTTAAAGGGACTGCTGCAAGCCGTCACAAAAAAGATAAGTTTGTTAAAAATGCTTATCTGAATGTGGAGCTGAGAGGAACAAGAGTGCTCCTCATGGCTCCACATTCCAACCACGTTGGCCACTGCCAGCCACCGATTGCAACCTCAACCACTCCCTCCCACCCTCGATCGCTGCCGCCTCCCTCCCCGATCCCGGCCACCGTGACTCTCCCTCCCGTTTGCTCCTTCTCCCAGTCCCCTTTAAGTACTTACCTAAGGGCTACTGCCAGCGACGCAACGGCCCGATCTTCGAGGTCTCTTCTCCCGCAACCTGTCTGAGGCTCGATATTAGGTGCATAGGTACAGGGATTGTTCCCGACACCCTCTGCGGGTCCATTTTTGGGCGCAAATGAAATTTCCCCCCTACCTATTTTTGAAGCATAGTCACTGTTGTAATGTCGCTATCGCACAAAGGGTAATGTTACTGCGCATTGTTCAGTAAATCATATGTACTTTAAGTTTGGAACTTTTTTTTGACAGCTGTGACATTATCCAATTCAGTGCAAAGGTTATTTTTCAGTTTCTTAAATTTATGCAGAGGGTAATGATGCAATTCATTAGTTTTTGACACTTCTTTCAGCCTTCTTGGCTTATAACCAGAAGTTGAATAAACAATAAGTAATGCCTTGTTTATAATAGTCATTTTTATAGTCTGCTAACGTGTTAAAAGACTCAAGTAAAGAAGTGCTGCAAACTATTTTGCCTGCATTTATCATAGTACTATTGACCTCTCAATTCAAATCCTAAGAGATCTATATGTTTTGATGCAATTGCCAGTAAGGAAAAAAACAAGCTGTAGGCTGTATTGTCTGCCTTTTCCATCTGTGACCCCTTGCCTCTGTCTTCTATTATGCAAATTGCCTGGTTGACTTTGGCATATGCCTTGGCTTAGAGTGCAAGATCTATAAAATGATTAATAGGGTTGCTATCAAGAAATGACATGTGTTGTAAGGTGAAACTCACCCTACACATTTTTGGATACTGTGCCTACAGGGGACACTGTAAAGTTTGGAAAGTTAGCTCCATACAAAGATCTGCCGCTTATTATTATTTCAACTTGGATTATGCTCGTTTTCATATATGGCCAATCGAGTCTTTGTTGAACTTGCTATCAAAGGATTTTTGAACATGCATTTCAGAACCTTCAAAAAAACCTTTTGCGATGAACTGTGCTTTAGCCATGACTCTGTAAGGCTTGAGAATAGACAAAAGCTATTCATATTTGAATTACATTGATGCCAGTTGTAGAAATTTTCTTCCCTGCAACCTCAGTTGGACCTTAGGGGAATGTGAGAGAATTTACATTAATTTGTCTGCACTTACAGCAAATGTGATTAAAGTGGCAGTTATCCCTTCTGTTACATCCCACAAGATCGATCTACTGGATATGAGGATGGTTCAAAATGGTTTCCAAACTGATGTGAAAGCTAAATTTTAATGTAGCATTCTTGGCTCACAATAATAAAACAGGATTCTAAATAATCTGTCCATGGGCAAACAGGACTAGCAGCTATTAAAATGGTGAACTGTTCACTTTACTAGAGCTACTTTTTGGCCTACATTGAGTTACAGTAATGTTCTTATTTTGAACTGGTTTTGGATTCTTCGTAGTTCAAGATTGAATGAAAGATAGAGACCTTTCTTACAGTTTAAAGCTTTATACGCAACAGTTCAGCCTCAAACTGATCGCCTAATGTGTCATATTATGGAATGTTTATAAATTAAATACAGAATTATATATTATAAATATATAAACTAAATATATTAATGATATGAATCATTGAAACTTACTAAAGCAAGGCAACATTTGTAAATGCTCATCAAATGTGTATTTTATGAACACTGACGCTCTCTCGAGAAATGTTATTTAGATAATAGTGAAAGTATTGTATACCACAGTACAAATCTGGTTGTTATATTCATTTTTTTAAAAGAATTCCTAATTTTCAAATGTTGCTCGTTACTAGAATGACAAATAAAATTAGCCAGATGATCTTTAGGACCAATAAAATGCTTTCTGTCCTGTATTTTCTTCTTGTAGTTTTGAGTAATGAGTAATCTAATAATCTGCTAAGTTTGTTTATCAACCCTGGGTAATTTATTAGCTTTGTAGATATTAACGGGATGTAACCTTTTCTGCCCTTTCACAATGAGCCAGTTCCCCAATGGCTTCTGATCAAACTCATCTGGCAGCTGAGAGAATAGTCTTTCCTATGCGCTTTCATGGTATATGTTTTATTGAGGATTGCATACTTTTTTCTGATGCAGTGTATCCCAATCATGTTGAGCTTGCATATTTCATGGCTGTTGACATTTAACTGTTCCTGTCTTCCTGAAATGTATCCATGCGTCTTTCAGCACTTGAAGAAGATTTATCTTCAGGCTTAACTTAGTCACCTTCATCACATAAGGAACCATGTATGACATTTCCCTTGTATATCAATTTCGCCATTTACTGTTAATTATTTTCATATAAGAAAGAAATAACTTGTATTTGTATGGAATTTTTTATGACCTCAGGACATCCCAAAGTGCTTTATAGTCAGTGAAGTACTTTTGAAGTGTAGTCACTATTGTTAAAAATTTACTCCACATCTCTTTTGTGACGCTTACTTCATTTATAGTTGTAATTTAATTCCACTTTAGTTACATTTCTTCTTGCTTGACCTACTCATGATTCTGTCTATGAATCCAAGTGGGAAGTATTTTTCAAAGACTGAATTTCTTGGCAAGAGAATGGCACAAGCAAGAATACTCTGACTTATAGATCTATAATAAGATCTGAAGCTGTACGTGATTGTGCCCCTGCCCAACATTTGAAGATGATGGTCCGGTCACCCTGAATACAAAGCTAAGATTTTCACCACCTTTTTTTCTGCAGCTTATGTAACAGATTGCTTTTACTCTAAATTTTGCACTAACTTGATCACTGTCTGACTCTCATTTAACATCTTGCTCAGATTTCATGTTTGTTTGAATCAGCCAATCTTGGCTAAGGGATAAAAAAAATCCTTTAATTTTGCAACCATAATAATAGTTTAAAAGGAGGGGATTTTTTTTAAAAAAGCTTCACTGCAGTGCTGGTGAAGTATCTTGAAGAATGAATTTCTAACATTGAGAAATATATAAAAAATGATTCAGGATATTACACTATAAATATGCAGCCTAAGGTAGCAAATTATCCACCCCTGATCTAGAATAATTAGACATCATTCCTGCTTTAAGATGCATCGGTAACAGAAGAAACATTGATTTTAGTGATTATATCGTACTACATCATTTCTGGATTTTGAAGAAAAGTAGCAACATTTAAAAAGAAATCTTCCTTTGGCAAGGTTTACGGAACTAAAATTCTTATTTACAAGTTTGTCACTGATATTGTTGTTAGCTAAGGTAACAGTTATAGAAGCATTATGATATTGTACTTTCCAACAAGATGCTTTGTACAATATTTTTACATCAGCGTATACTCCATCGTTAAATATTTACAGTGAAAGTGTTTATTTGCTTTTCTGTCAAATGTAATCAATAATGGTTGGTCTTCCATCCCAGAGATTTGTCTAACATAACCGATCTGCTTCCCTCGTGATCGATCGCATGTACAACTTTGTACATCAGTTTTTATTTGTTAATTAATCATCATGAATAATTTACTTTCTAACTAATCATCTAGCTATTTTTATCAAGGCTTTTATAAAATATTGATTGAATCGTGCCAGTCCTATTGATTTGTCTGCATTAACTGAGAATTGATGATTTATACTTTGCAAATGATACATGTAATTCAATACCTTCATTAAATCCAAATTTAAGTTTGGCATGGTGTCTATATACAATACTTTCTGTAAAACTGAAATGAAGGAATAATCATATTGTTAAAATATTTCATGATTAAAAACTGTAGGATTTTATTATTAGTAAATCATCAGACTTTTAATTGACATTTATGGTCCACTATATACACTTAACATTAAGACAGAAATGAGGGTGGGCAATCTGCCCAGTGCTAATGACACAGCAATTTTCTCTCAGTAGTCATATAATAAAACCATGAATAGAAACTAATGGCCCATCAAAAATTGGTTTCTTGCTCATAATTTTTTACACAAAGAGTATTTAATGGTGAAGCAGTTTAGTGACACAGTCCAATTTGTGTTTCCCAGTGCGCATCTTCACTTAATAGTAATTGTCCAATTAATATCATTGCCACAGCCCAAAACCGCGCTGCAGACAAGGGATAAGTGCAAAGCTGAATTGAAATCTGAAGGTGTCTGAATATGACCATTTCACATTTATTCATAGCATAAGTTACATTTGGGCCAAAATGGTACTGTCATATACAAATTTACCTGTCTTTAAAACATTGGTTGCCCACATTCACAGCGGGTAATGTACCCAAGTGGACTGTAAAAGTGGTGCACAGGTCTCACTGGTGTAAAAGTTACACCTGTGATCTCTCTAAAAGGTAGCCAAGCTACAAAATATTGCTACAATTACTTCCCTGGGTTTACAGGTCTAGACACTAGGGGCCCGATTTTAGCACCCGCTCTCGGGTGCGTTCTCGGCGGGGGGGCCTCGAAAATTGCGAAATCCAGGAGCGGGACCGGATCGCGCCTCGATCCCGCCCACTTCCGGGTTCCCCGCTGACGCGCCGGCGTGCGCGCGCAGCCCCCGCTGGTGGGAATCCCGCAGGCAATTAAAGCCAGCTGGATGCCACTTGACGCTATTTACTTTGCTATTTCAGGTCATTAACAGACCTGATTAAGGGACTGTGTGTGATTTTTGAGCAACATGGGACTGTTTCCCGTACTGGGGGAAACACTCCCAGCTGGAATGGACGTGTTGCAGCTGTCAGCCTGTGGCAGCTGCAAAGGTCCATTTGACAGGTGGGGGGGGGGGGGGAGACCCTCACTCATTGCAGGAGGCCACTCTGTCACTTGGGACAAAGTTTGGCCTCCACCGCCCTCCTCCTGACGGTCAAAGTCACCAACCTGCACACTTACCCCGGGGTCCGGAGACATGTACCTACCTTGCGGACCCCCTCAGATGTACATCTTGCGGATGGGGGCCGCCGTAGCTGCAGTCATGACCTCCTCAGAGGGCGAACAGCATCACCAGCCTCGCCATCCACGCCGTCCACCTCTGACACGTGGAGCTCCACAACAGAATGCTGTGACACATCCACCTGTACAGCAGGAGGGAGGGCTACCACAGAGAGAGATGCGTCGCAGAGAGCACTACCCTCGCCACAGAGTCCACAGACCGAGGCGCAGCCTCCTGGACCTCTCTGAGCAGCAGTGCACACGGAGGCTCAGAGTCACTCGACATGTAGCCGTGGACATCTGCAGCCTCTTTCGTGCCGAGCTGCTCCCGGCTGGCCCGTGCACCATCTTCCTACCTGTCGGTGTCAAAGTCACCACTGCCCTCCCGAACTTCTCCTCCGCATCCTTCCAGGGTGCCACCGGGGACATCGCCGATGTCTCTCAGTCGTCTGCGCAGAAGAGCCCTGCAAATACATCTACACCCACTCTGCAGTGACACAATGGGTGGCATCAGTGGTGGGTCCTCATAGTGATACCCAGGAGTGGGCTTTATTGCACAAACCGGACAGGATTCGCGAAGACATGGCAGTAGTGGTGCCAATAGAATGTGTGATGTGAGTTGTTCTGAAATTCAATAGAAGTAAGAACCATGACAAACCCTCAAACACCCTTGTGCATCCCCTTCATGGTCACGATACGTTTGCCTTACGCTGCCTACTGCACATATGTGATGCATGCCCTGTGGCTGCAGCACAGGTAGTGGCAGGTTGAGTGAGGCTGGCCGTGAGAGAGATGCCCGAGAGGGTGAGTATGGGATAGAGCCATGACATTGTATGAGGATTGGGTCGCGTGGTAGTGGCGGGGTGAGTACTGGCGAGGTGAGTAGGTGCAGGTAAGATGAGGATGAGGATGAGGTTTGAGTGGGTATGAGGGGTGATGTGACAGAGTAGTGTTGGCAGTGCCGAAGGAGATGTGGGGTGGGGGCAGTGATGTAGCAGACGGAGTGTAGGGGAAAGACTACGTGTACTCACTGTGGCTGACCTACTGAGGTCATTGGACCGCCTCCTGCACTGTGTGCAGGTGGGCGATATGTTGGTGGCGCGGGTGACCCCCTCTGCCACCTCGAGCCAGGCCTTCCTGGTGGCAGAGGCAGGCCACTTCCTCCCGCCCACCGGGTGGAGGATCTCTGTCCTCCCCCTCCTCCTCACCCCATGTATTGATACCTGGGGTGAGGGATCATTAAACTGGGAGCAGCCGTCCCCCTGGGCTGCTCCATGCTGTAATTTTTGCTATTTCTTGCAGCAGCTGTCAGTGGAGGACTGCCCCTTTAAATAGAGCGCCTCCAGCTGACAGATCTTACTGCGCATGTGCAGCCCGCCCGACGCGCAGATCAGCAGCGGGGAACCCGGAGGAGCAGGTAAGTGGATCCAATTAGTGCGTTGCCTGCTACGATCACGTGGGAAACACACTAATTTCACCGGGCGCGTTATTAACGCGCCCGCTTGCCCAT